>NC_053421.1:25809599-26109599 GCF_016859285.1 Xiphias gladius | reverse complement strand
TGATGTACGGCTTACAAGTGTTTTTTCTCTTATAGTTACACTACTATTTGTATTTGTGGAGAAGGTCCAACACGTACAACGCGATCAGCGACAAATTGTCAACTTTCATCAAAGGTCCATCTTGGAAACCTGGTAAATCTCGGCTGGGTGACCACGCTGACAATCCCAAGGTTTGTAAAGCAGTCCTTCGTTTCCATCATTCCTGAAGGAGGCATATTTTTCACAATGATGTCCTCAGGCTTCAATACCCATCATTTCACACACTCAAAGTACAGGCCTGAATGACTCAGACCAGTCCTTAATGAAGGATTCACATATACTACAAGTTTTACAAGGAACTGCCACATCAAATAAAAAGCTGTAAAGCCTTTGTAGAAGGAACACAATAAGTTCATTTTCACCATCTTTAAATGCAGTCTGCGGGATTAAAACCGCATGCAGTTGAGGGTAGATGTGTGTGTGTGTGTGTGTGTGTGTGTGTGCGTGCGTGCGCGTGCGTGTGCGTGTGTGTGTGCAGAAAGAAATACAGGCTCCAGTTGAATGCCCCAGCAGTTAGCTTTGAAATAACGCTGATGGTGTCACATATTTAGTTCCCTCATGCTTCACACTTAAAAAAAAAAACTCCCCTTTGCCTTTACGATTAAATTGGCCCCTTAAACCCAGCGGGGTGATTCTAAACATGGACAGAGCTGGAATTTAACTGAAATATCTTGAAAGGCCTCGCACAGACGTCTCACGCTCATTGATATCTGCCGGTGAAGAAAAGCAATGACGGAAAGAGAGGGGAGTGAAGAAGGAGAGAGGGTTGAAAGTGTTTCAGCTCCTTGAGACTAAGCAGAGCAGATTGCTGGAATACCTACAGGGTTGGGGATGGGATGCGGGGAGAACCCACATGTGGCGGTTTGGTTCCTCAGGATCCTGGGAAACCCCCTGAATGAGAGACAGGCACATATGATCGGCCAGTATTTTTTTACTTCTTTGACAAAAGAGGGACAGCAGTTTCAACATCAAGCCCTCAGGGCTAATCAGTTATCGTTTGGATGCAAAGGCAGACAAAAACAGGTCAGATGACTCGGGGAATTCTTACAGAAGGACTCATATGTTCCATTGGTATTTTTGGGGAAACCACTACACCCAATAAATCCTGGATGACTTTGTAGATGGAACACAACAAGCTAATTTTCACCAGTTTTGAAATTCAGTGTGTAAGAGAATGAAGTAACAAAAGGCCTTTTTGTTACAAACAAAACAAACACAGAGGAGGTAGAAAGGATTTAAGAAATGAGAAAAGTCATAAGACAAATTTGAGCCTGTTTTGACACGAACATGTTTTTCCATGATTTTTATTAGTTAAATTTAGCCTTTTTCCTTTTTAAAGGCCCCAACATTCAAACTGAATTAGTGTTGTTTTCTGTCGTTTTTTTTATTGCCTTTATCTACTTCCTGATATATGTTGACACATAAATACTCAAAAATGATTTTCTTGACATACAGTATCTTCATCTAATAGCAATAAATAAGCAAACACTTAACAAAGGGACACATAATAAGGAGTTGAACAATTTATTTTTTATTTCACTATCTCTTATGATGTGCTTGTGCAATTATGAGTTTGGGTATAGCTATTGATTGTCCTTTTAATGCTGGCGTGTTACACAAAACACATTGTTCTTCAAATGTATTTACATCTGTCAGGTTACAAGCCGTTGGCTGCACTGAAAAGTAGAGTCATTATATACATTTTCTGAACATGTAACCATAAATATGAAATTACACTTGAATCAATTGCTGCTGTCTGTTACTTTAACAAGGTATGTCGTCTGGTGTGAGACTCTGTCCAGAAAATTACTCTGCTTAAAAAATAAATAAAATAAATAAATAAATCAGGGACTGGGGAATTAAAGAAGTTTTGTTTTCCTTTTGCAGGTTACCGGAAAGGAAGTGCCTCATGATCCCAGCTGGTCACTGCCTTTACAAGTTTATGTGGTCATACATTTCCTGCTGGTGCTGCAGATTTACCATGATGTGTTTGAAAACAAGACGGTAGGTGTTTTTGTCACATTAGGAAAGAACTGTAAATGTGAGCATAAGAAAATACTGAGACATGTAGTTTCTTAATTTCACTGGAAGGCGTCTCACTCAAAAGCACCTCGACAGAACTCCTGTAGGTTCCTTTATTTTTCTATCAGACTTTTCAGCCCTGTAGGGACTGAAGCTGGTGACTGCACTCTGGTCACAAACTGGCTACTGTTATGTTTAGGTTACTGTAATCCCTCATATAAAGTATGACAAGGTGGTCCGGCGTTCTTAATTTAAGACTGAGTGCTGCGTGTTTGTTTGCCAACATTATTTCACCCAATTATGCAGTTTGTTGTGGCTGGTCCATGGTCGAGCAGAGTCCTCTACTTAGCCAGCAGGAAAAGACTAGCTCTGTCTAACATCATGACAGAATGACTGATCGGCATTCCCCTTTAGAACAACCTTTGTCTATTATTTTCCACTCGATGAGCCAAAGGACCCCCTTCCTCCTCCTCCAGAAAAAAAAAGAACGGAGCAGGACTCCTCAGCAGTTATCTTTGGAAGGCGTTTTTCCCTAGGCATAGTTTTGGTTAGCCAAAAAGGGCTGTCACGCCCAGGCCCTTCAAACTCCCAAATAAAATGGCCCGTCTTTTTTGCGATCGCTACCTTCATGGCACTCCTTCAGTTGTGGTCTGCCCCCCACCCCCCACCACCCCACCCCCACACCGCACACATACACACATACACCTACCCTGCAGGGCAGGGTCGAGGGGAACGAAACACCAGCTGGTGGTCCAGCAGTGAACACAAACGCCTTAATTGTCGAGTCAACCATTTCCCAACCCAAATAGCCCTCGGGATGCAGCAATCAGAACTTGGAGGGAAAATAACAAAGTGAGCACTCTGGCCCAACAATAAATCATGTCACTGTTTTATATTTATACCCACATGTTTGCTAGCCACTTATTTAGCTTGACAATTGATGATACACTACTGGACAATTTATGGGCTTTGCGTTAATTCGAAGCCATGAAAACATGGTTATTTCGAACAGGAGAAGCTACTCTTCAATTACATCATCAGCAGGCCAACATGTACGTTTTTATTATAGGTTTCCTAAACAGTTACTATTAGAGGCGGAGAAGGGGGAAATTGACCCAGTCAAGACATCTCATCTCACAACAACTCTGCACAAGTGTTTTCATGCAAAATTCTACGATATAAGTTGCATTTTAAAGTAGCACATTGCGACAAAAAGCCCAAATATTAGCGTTAGCATCAAAAAATGTGATTTGATCATAAAATAATCTGAAATAATCCCGAGCTCTTTCTATAAATGAATCCCCATGCAAAATTTTAATAAAAATATGACATTCATTATCAAAAGTACAGGATGTGTATTATCTGTGTAATTGACTGTACTGTGGTGCTGGTTTACAGCATTTCCTCAGTGGTAACCGTCCAGCGAGCCTTCATGAACTTTGTCATAATAACGGCTTCAATAATGGCCTGAGTAATGAGTTAATCTGCCTCGTCTCAGGGGACAACAGAATAACACAATCAGACCGCTGCTCACGGCACAGCGCTGTCACCAGATGTTAACTTTCAGCTCTGTCCTCTGCTGCTTTTACTGCAGTTTGACACTTGATCACATTAAAGCTTAGCACGATGAAAAACAAGCACAAAGCATTTCCCCCCGGGTGTCTTTTAAAAAGTCCTGTAAATGTGACTGCACCTGACCACACTGAGGGATTGCAGAGGATTTTCTCTCGAGCGCAGCGTCGTTGATCAATAGTCAAAAAATATTAAAATAAAAAAGATAATGTGACCAAGCATGTCTGGTCGGCTTGGCCCCATGGGTTATTAAAGACAGATAAGTTCACATAACCTTTGATACCAAAATAATTCTTCACTCATTGCACCTCTCACTAAAAATAACTGTATCTGTAGCCTTTGAACTCTAATGCAGTGATCACCCTGCTTTAATAAACTTTGACAGTGTGGAGTGACTTTTGTTCCTGCAATCTGATAGATGGATCGAGCCAAGAATTCCCCCCCTTTGACTCACGGAAAATGTAATCCCTCTGTGTTCTCATGTGAGGCCTCGGATAATATAGTTTTTATGGGGGCTTATGGATTACAACTCTTGGATAAACATAAATAAATACTGTTATATTGCATCCTGATGATGGGTTGATTTTATGTTTTCTATATATGGCCCTCTGGGTCTGTACGGTATGGGAGAAGTCAGTGAGATTTGGCTGTTAGGCGCTGTATTGTGTGTCGGAGAAATATAAACCTAAGCTGACAGCCCAGGGCATCCTCAGGAGACACCGGGCTTCCAGCTGCTGCCCTCAGCCAAGGCCGTAGGTTAGAGAACACGAATTAGACCGTACATCACGTTCTGTGCTGTGCTTGTTTGTGCGAGTCTGTTTGTGTGTGCGTCCCACATAGCTCGGAAAAGGTCAGTGGGAATCTGCATGGGATTTTTGCTCCGATGTTGGTTGTTTTGGCTGCGTTTTGGGGCTATCGGGATTCAAACTGCAGTCTCTTCCACTGTGGTCAAGTCCCCCGTCAAGACCCATCTGGGATGATTAGAGCGTCTATGTAAACTAGGCATGTCAGTGAAAAGTAAGAGGCAGTGTGCATTTGCTGCAGGATACTGTATGTGCCAGTGTACTTATTCTGAAGGTCAGACATGTTTTGGTTGGCATCGGCCAGTAAACAGTCGAACAGCCATGCGGTTTATGACTGCTCTCCCAGTAAGGTCTCCTGTGATCGTAACTTAACCAGCCATGATATTGATTTAGGGTTTAAATTCTAATGTATTTTTTCCCAGCCACATTTCTCATGGCATGCAAATGCATCTCGATCCTAGATGCTGTCCCAGTTAACCATTCTGGGGATGACCAGCTACATTCTGCTCACTCTTACCTCCCTGGGCTTCGTCGTCGACCAGAGGTACAGTACTGGCATTTGTGTGTGTATTCATTTCTGTAGAAGCAACTGAGGCATTTGCATATTAGATTGGATAGTGGAAGAATGTTGAAGAAAAGCCTGTGGGTTATTTATGCCAGCGGTTCCCAACCTGTGGGCTGAAAGCCTCCACGGGAGCGCAAGATAAATCTGATGGTCGCAGGATGGCTAATGAGATAGGCAAGAAAAAAAAACAACATAAAAATTAAAAATTAATTGACATATTCGACAATTAATCGATTGTTTAAGGTACTTAAGCAAAAATGCAAAAATATTTACTGGCACCATCTCTCAGATGTCAGGAATTTCTGAATAACAATGGAAATTAAATATATTTTAGTTAGGGCTGTCATATGACTTGAAATTCAAAGTACCGATCTGCAATCATTTGTTTGCATTTAAAATTCTGCATGTATGAGCACAACGGGCCGTGACTGTCAGTCTGCTCGTTTTTATGAGGCAAAAAGTAGGCGGACGGCTCAGTAAGCTTAAACTCCTGGAGCCAGGGTGGCTAGCACGATAACAACAGCGCTTCGGAACCTCACGATTAATTGTTTCCTCGGAGAAGTGGATGGAGAGCAAACTCTGATGGGACCACAACGACGGCATAATTTAGGATAGGCTACGTGGGTTGCGTTTGAATTAATTCAAACTAATTCAAACTTTTTTTAAAGTGACCGCCCTACTTTTGATTCTGAAGCGATTTTGAAGGCTTCAAAAGGCTTTTTATTATATTTTTTTTACTTGTTAAATACTATATTCAAGAAGCTGCAGTTGCAGCCCTTTCTGTTGACTACAAATATATATTTTTTTTCAGGTCTTAGAGGTCAATCAGATCCCATTTAAAAACTCGATTAGTCCTGCAACATCATCGCAGCAAAATTTGATTTGAAGCACTGGAGGTCGGTAGGGTGAAGATGTCGAGCTGAAATGTCTTTCGAGCTACAGTGTTGTTGTGTTTCTCGTTGATGTGTCCTCGTGCTCAGGCCAGCGGCGGCTGTCGTGGAGATGCTGCGCTGTGTCGTCATGGTGGCAATGTGGAGGTACAGCAACATGAAGCCCCTGCTGCCTTCGCTGGCTCTGCCCACAGAGGTAAGGCAACCTATAGTGCTCTACAGTTCCGTCTGAAGGGTCATGATGGCGGCACAGGTCATCTATAGACAGAAAGACCAGTCTTCGCGCAGCTCCCTCAGGAACCACAAAAAGGCTTTATACAACTTTTTTCACACATGCATTCGTACTCCCCAAGAACTATAAAGAGACTTGGATGTGTAAAATCAATGGAGTTCCCCTTTACGCAGTACATTGACAGCTGTACAGTTTAGCAGCACGGACTAACAGGACTAGCTAGTTCACGCCCTCGAGTCCTGGAGGTCCTGATTCAGAGCTTTTTATAGGTGATGGGCATGAACTAATATAATGTACCAATATATAATAATTATAACGTCTTTTCACTGTCTGCCAGTCGTTGTTTGTCTGTGTCTGACAACGATGCACTTAGCTGCTAACTCCAAGTCTGAAAGTGATGCGAAGTCATCAGGTGGATCGTTTACCTGGAAAGAGACTCGCCATTCTGTTGGTGTTTTTGAACCCACGAAATCATTTTCTGTTCCCTGTTTTTTTCAAATATCAAAATGTTACAGAGCGGTGTCTTTTCTCAGGGAAACCATCTTTGACTGATTGTAAACACTGCAGACACTGGCCTGCAGAGACCACACTTATCAGACAACAGCCAAAGTTAAATTTGGCCAACACATGGAATTAACGTTAATTAGCTGGAGCGGAGTTGTTATTTCAGTTGTGGATACTGACGGTCGCCAGCTAAAACAAAAAGCAAAGTTCCTGGTGTAGTCATAGAGTCCAGATATAAGCACAGTGACTCACTTATCTACAAAGCCCTAATAATCCCGGACAGGATTTACGATTTGACAAAACAGTCCTGCGTCAAATTAGATTTAGTAGCTGTTTTAACACTTTTGATCGCAGCACATGTCCTTCAATAGCACATACTGAGTTTGCTCAGATGCCATGAAATTGTAGATGTTCGAGTCTCTGTTTTTCTGAGCACTTATTGTCCCTTTTGGCTGATCGGTTGATGTTCGGAGTTCATTCTTGACCTTGGAAACACCAGTTGACAAAACATTCTCACCTCAGGGTCCATTTAGTGGCTATGCTGGAGCTTTCCCTCACATCACATGATCTTCATTTGGGATTGTTTAATTTTTCTCTTCCGTTCACGATTCAAAGTGTGTCATGTACTGTCCAACAATAATTTTTGACTGAATCTCTCTTCACACGATTTTAATGTAATGGTCTTCAACCGAGACTTTCAAAATATACCGCTAATCTGACATAAGGGCATGAAAAATCTTTCCATGAATTTCCAAAACTATTTAATATTTTTTTTCTACTGTGGCATAATGACACATTGTATAAATGGTTTGTCCCATTGGGTTTACACCGAGTTTGGCATGCCGCCTGCCACCCTCCATTAAAACATCGTTGAGCTTTAACCCGAGAATCAGTTTGCATCCAGCACACACTGCACAGCACATACGACGCTGAAACTGTCCTCATATTTTATAGCAAGTATAAACACAAAGAGCAAAAGTCAGCCCACATCCCGCTCACGAGTGTAACATGCATGCAGAGTGCATGTGTATGTCGGGCCAGTTGCTGAATGTAAGCCTTTTGCCTCGTGACAACATAATCTGGGAGCACACTGAAAAAATAATTCCACCTCTTGGTAACTGTGGAAAGTTAATTAGACAAGTAATGGAAACAGGAGGAAATATGAGGAATGATTTTCATATAAATAGTGATGTGTCATAATGCCATGACTGTGATGACAGTGTACAGTAAAACATAATGAAATCTTTTAAAAAATGAAATCTTTGTCTGGGTAAAGTGTGAATTCTGAAGTGAAAACTGGATGGGAAGCATGCGTACAAGAATCCCCCTACGTTTCCCTGACAGCATCGTGTTTCCCTGGTGTGTGCTTTGTAGCCTTTTGCCTGTGATTGTGTGTGTTGTGTGGTCTGCTCTGTGTGTGTGAAATATGTTTGAGCTGGGTGCTAAAGTCCAGCCCTGCAGCCCTGTGATCTATGAGTCCATATGCGTTGCCCAATTGACCATAAAATTGGCGTGCCTTTCTGGCTCTGGCAGCCCAACTGTAGATGGCGGCTGACCTCTCATTACGTTCCCTGCCCCCCGCTCTTTCTCTCTCCCCTCCCCCTCTCTGCCCGCCCTCGTTGCTTGCCATCTCAGCCAGTGTGAACGAGAGCAACGCTTCTGGAACCAATTAGTGCCGTCTACCGCTAACTAGTGCTGGCTGATGAGATTTGCACGTGAGTGCTGAATCGCTGCTTTTATTGTCCTCTGACTCCACATCTGCACTGCTCAGGTGTTCAAAAGACAACTCGAGGATTTTCCTCCTTTTTTTCTTTTTCTCACCGTGAAATGGAATAAAACTGAATGAATTCTAATTTTTTAAAGCCACGTCTGAAATGAAGTGCGTTTCCAATCAGCTTCGCGGCAAAAGCTGTCTTGATTTATGCTGCGCATGCTGCACGGCTATGTCACTTTGACAGCACTGTAAGTTTTATGCAGCCGTTTCCTTAAGCGAATCATTAGGCCTCATTTCAAGTCGCAGTACATCAGATTGAGCTGAATAAATGTCTCGCTTGCAGGTGGGACTCATTGAAAATCCTCGCAATTGACTTGAAATGGTTCCTGACATATTTGTGCCCTTTGTTCAGAACTACAGCAAAGGGAAAAAGCGAGAAACCTCCCCCAAACTTTAAGGTACTTTAATGATATATGGCTCTGACGCGTGAGGTGAACGGTCCAGCTCTTTGTTGCGGGAGGGGGGGGGCGTGTTTTGAAGTCGGGCCAATCAATTAACAGTCACTCGAAATGGAGGAGGGGAAATTCACATTTAATTGTATTCAGGCTCATGCGACTCTACAGTTGGGAAAGGGGGGGGGGCTAGAAAAAAAACTACAAAAACTAGGTCGGTTTGTGGTCCTTCAAACCCAGTGGTGTGATATACTGCACCCTTAAAGCTCACAGTGGTATTTATAGTGGCTCTGGAGATTTCCCTTGTAAAGCTGCAGGCTTGACCTGTAAACCAGGGCTGCCTCTCGCTCCCAGCCGCCCACTCACCCGCCCGAGCCGATGTCTGTGTGGCTCACATGAAGGCCTCGCTGCTGCAGACGGGACGAGGCTGGTAACTGTGTGTGTGTGTGTGTGTGTGTGCGTGTGTGTGAGAGAGAATGAGCAGGGGGCGGGTTGCATGAGGTTATAGTTTTCTGTGCAAGACGAGTCGTGTTTGTGTGTGTGTCTATTTGCTGTCGGCCAATATGAGCATCTGCATGTGTGTAGAGGCTCGGAGGTTGTGTCTCGACCCTCTTCGTGACCTCCGACCAGCCGCCAGGGAGAATTGGATCCACACAGAGAGAACTCTGCCGATCCTGGAATTTTGTGCGAGATACAGCACTGAGACTGAGATTGGTAATGATATATTAGTGAGCAAAGTTGGGTGTGTTCGAATGTCTCACTCTTCTGTATGTAGAAGAATACTCAAAGAAGACAATTATAGATATGCGGTGTGTGCGTTACCCGCAGCCCAGAGTGTGTTAAACTACAAGATTTAGATTTACATGGCCGAAGACCCATTTAGTAAAGTGATAAGTTATACTAAGTGCTCTAGAAAGGTGGAGTTGGCTATACCTGTAGTGATACACACTTGGTTGCTAGTTTGGCAACTTTACCACTACAGTGGACAACTTTTCAGACCTTCGTGGCAACTTAATTTCACATAAAGTACAGCTGCCTCTGTCCACTGAGACCGCGGACTCTAGGAAACATAGAATACTAATCAGTGTGACATTGTTTGGCAGCTTCTACTGCTGTTGGCTACTGGCCAAGTCATAGCTTGTACCCAAACGAAGTTTTAGTTTCAGACGAGCCGGCTCGTTAACCCAGAACCAGAACCTAGTTTCACCTTTTGATTTTTAGCTTTCTATCCTGCAGACTATGCTAATAAGCTCCCATTAGCCATACTAAGCTTCTTTTATAGGATGAAGTACTCAGCAGACATGATTAGGGCTGCAACTAATTATTATTCATTATCGGTGTTTATTATTCTGGAAATCAATTTCTCAATTAATCATTTGCTGTGTTAAATACTAAAAATACTTAAAAAAAAAAAAAAAAAAAGGTCATTGCAGTTTAGCAGAGTTCAAAGTGACTTCTTCAGATGTCCAACAGTCCAAAACCCAAAGATATTCAGATCCAGATTTCTGCTTGAAAAATGACTTGAACAGCAAATCAATTATCAAGTTGGTTGTTGATTAATTTTCAGTAAATTAAACAGCTAATCCTTTCAGATCTACAGAGTGCTATAAAATGAGGATCTTCAGAAAGGCTTTCAGATTATGTCACCGTCAAGCCCACTTAGATTTTCACCTTTATTAAAGTGTAGTTGACAAAATAATAGGAACTATGGTCACGGCAGCTATTTAGATCAGCACCTTTTTGACAACGTGCCAACGGGGATTTATCTCATCTTCACAAAGATTGTTTTTGTTGCCGGGCTGCTGTACCTGATTGCGTTATCATGTCTGGTGGGGTTTTGTATTTGTGTGTGCTGAGTACCAGGGGGCACTTGTTTGGACTGTTATGATGTAACACATGGTTGTATTAGTATGTGGGCCCCTGGTTTTGCCCGGAGGCACAGGGAAACATGCTTCAGAGGAGAACCGAGACGCTTAATATCAAAGAGTATTCAGGCAGCTATTCTCTTAAAAAAAAAAAACAAAAAAAAAAAAAAAAAACCGGCTACTAACTGCTGGAGAGGTCACAGTAATTTAAGAGGAGAGCTCATAAAAATACACCTGTCTTTGGTTGAGAAAGAGAGGAACTTCTCAGGGATTCCTGCTGGCTACTGTAGAACACATTTCAGATTTATTAAAAATCCAACAGAAAAAACAGCTTTATTTGACACCCTGTTTTTCCAGGTCATTCTGCCAGTTATACTTTTTTTTTATAGCTCCTGAAGAAGAAAATCACCCAACTACAATAATAAAAAGCCCAAGACGTTTTTAGCATTCAGCATCTACAAAGCGACTGAGATGTTTCCTTGTAATAAAAGAGTTCAAAAAGTGGTATCTTAGCTCATGCGAGTCTGACACTTTAGAAGCAAATCTAAATCTACATAATCCACTTGAATCCAAAATATAAAAAGAAGCCATCTAAATTGTTTTCAAACCCCATTGGATTTTCCATCTTTTCATCTCTGTGCTGATAGTGTTTTCCAATCTCACAAGATCCCGTCTATCACACATTGAAGGGAAAGACAAATGCAGGCCAAAAGAAGAGGTCAGAACAATATTATGAAGTTCATGTCACACACAAAGGCCCAATCTCGCCACAAAGTTGTTTTATCTTCAGTACATCACATGACATGTCTGTAAGAATTGCAAGTCCCACCCTCTCTTTCCCGCCGTCCCAGCCATGAGCGGGCAGATAAAACGGCAAACAGCGGGAGGTCACCATTATCCGAGAGTGTCGTTTCCGCTCGCCAGATCTCAGGTGCGAGAGGTTAGCGGCCTTTTTTTTTTTTTTTCTTTTTTTTTTTTTTTTTTGAAGCAGGAATGTGTGGTAGCAAGAAGCAGGGCTGAGGTTAACAGGACTGTTTGGAGCTATGGAAACTCTGTGAGCATGACATCATCTGAGAGCTCGCAGGAATGGAAAGGAAAGGAAATCTCCTCCCATGGAGAAAATGGAGGGATTTGAAAGAGAAATGCTGGGTATGACTGTTCCGATGGAGTAAACAGCGGGGTGGTCGACCGTACACAGTGTGAAATATTATCACTCAATGTGCAGGGGATCGTGCCCGTCAAAGAGTAACCGCTTGGTTTATGTTGTCAAACCACTTGCCAGGTAAAGCTATGGAAATCTAACAGCAATTGGCCCTTTGGGGGATTTCTAGCAGTATTTAGTTTGGCTTTTGTGGGGTTAGTCTCTGTGTCCAACGTTGACTTTCTTTTGAATTTGTCTTCCTATTTGTGCTTTTATTCATGGGTGAAACACAACAGTCATCCAGTTTATGATACAGCCTCGGAGCCAACATGTGAACCTGATTGAACCTGACGATAGCAGTTGTGCTACTTTTTTCTTACAGTATAATTTCTCCTCCTTCTGAGATGCACATAAAGCTGATTTCACTGAACTATAAAGCCAATTTCCAAAGACGTCTGCTCACAAATTGAAAACATTACAAATGATAGAAGACTTTCATAAAGCTGAAATATGAATAGGTCAAAGATTTTTACTTTAAAATCTATCACTGAAGTGCTGAATGAAGGCTTAACATTAATTTAGCAATATTTATTCCAGTGCAAGCTTTCATCACTCTGCCCTCAGTTTATTAACCCCTCTCTCTCCACCATGCTCATTGGCTTACTGGCTATCACACATCTGACATTGTAGTAAAATGAAATTCCTAACTGTCCTTTTTCACAATAGTTCAAGGTATGGTATCTTGCCAGAAGTGAGCTGGAAAATGTCTCCTCCTGCACAGGATTTTATTGGCCATGGGGGGTAACAAGTTTGGACAGACTTCAGATCTAAGGTTGCAAAAAAAGGGAAAAGCCACTGTTACACAAAGACTAATCTTATTCCCTGCTGTCCAACTAGCAGGTAACACATTCATTAAACCTCCAACAATCAATATTTTCTACACTGACAAAGAAACAGTTGACAAGGTGTAATTAGAAGGTCCACGATCACATATTTCTCTGGAGAGGTTAAGAATTCACCAGTCCACCTTTTGATCCCCTCCTGTGATACTTAAGCTCAGGGCATTGACCCATAAAGAATATTGCTGTCCGTGACCCAAGCCTGGGATCATCCACCTCCTCTCTGCATATCGATGTGTCCTTGAGCAAGACACTGATCCCCAGTTGCTCCCAGTGGTTAGGCCAGTGCCTTGCAGGGCTCCTAACGTTGGTATGTGAATTTGTGTGTAACTGGGTGAGTAGGAGTCAAGTTGAAAACCGCTACCTTATATAAATACTGTCGATTCACCTTTTTAAAAGCAGAAACATTTATTAGAACAGTAACTAAAACAGTAAACTGGAATAAGTGGATTGGTCGTCCCACTCAGTCCCCTAAATAAGGTCAGTATCTGTGCTAATGCTATTCTTTTTCTTTTTGGAGCTTGATGTCGAGCTCCCATACACTTTTGTTTGGTCCCCTGTTAAACACATCCTCAACCACATTTTTAAGGCCCACTGCCTGATTCTCGTTCCAGGTTCCGCAAAATCGATCTTGCATCTTTAAAACTTCAGTGACTTAATCTTGGCTGGCATGTGGACCCAGCTCACGCCTCTCAAAATCTGAAACGTCCCTATGGTCATGCTGACTTTGTGTGGCTCCTTGTTCCTTATCGATCGCTTTGTGGTACCTTTGACCCAATACCTGTGTCTTCCACCGCCTTCCAAAACACACCTGATGAACGGATAGCAAGCACATATTCACACGTGCTGTACAACAGCGGCCATCAGCCCCTGCAAAAGTTTTGACAAAGAAACTGTGGTTGTTCCTGCCTGCTTCCTCAACGGCAACCTTTCAATGTGCTTGCTGTTGATTCGTCCACAGCTACACTATTGAAATGCAATTGGCAGTCCTGCATGATCGAGTGTGTACATAACAATATGCAGGCAGTGCTCGCAGTGCTCACACTGCTGCAGAGGAGATGGCGTGAAGGTTAGAACAGTGACCATGCTGAGCCCTTATGGCACTCTATTCCTGAATGCCAAAAATCTTGTTCGGACAAACCAAGACTTTGTGTTCAGGTGCACACGCATCTGAAAACTCAGTGATCTGTAATAGGAACCTTTCCAATTTGTGACATATCTGTCGACAGAGGATCATCTACCTCTTGCAGGCCTTTAACTGATCCTGGGCATAGAAATTATTTTATTTGTGAAGCAAAACTTTGGGCTCCTGAGTTATCCTAATACTGCCACATGTCCTCTCCACTTTTCTCTTGTTGGTTATATGCTGTGAACCTTATATTCTCCTGACAGCTCAAGACCTTATTCTCCTTCTGTAAGGCTTTGACTTCCCTTTCAAAGGCATCCACACACTGTGCTCTCTCTTTGGAGCTGCTCTTTAAGATGACAGATTTGCTCCTCACTGAGGTCCTGACTTGACTCTTGGAACAGACATCTTTTCTATTTCGAAGCAGCATTTGAGCTGCTCAGTTTCTTTTTCGAGAGCGCCTTTTTGTTTGCCTTTTCAGCCTTGCATTCCTCAACCAGCCTTGTAGGTTGAATTATTATCTTTGAAGCTTGAAGTTTTGTCCTTTAGTGAGTTGATCTGATCTTGTTTAAGTCTTTGCATTTCAATGGCTTTAGTCAAATAAACTTGAATTGGGCAGTAGATCTTCAATTAATTTTTGTTGTGCTAACACATTGGACCAAGATGGCAGAGATGGGACATTTTTCTCTTTGTTGAGCTGATTACAGCTGCGCCATTTGTGTTGCATTACTCCAAATTGGCAATGATGATTGCTGCCTCTTTGGACTTTCCTATCCAGAAGGCCACACATGTGGCAGGAACACAGAATGGCTTCAAGAACATTTGGCTTCAAACTCTACAGTAGGAATGTTTTTATAAATATCCCTGGTTGGATAAAAGGAGTCAGGGTTAAGATATACCTCGTACAGGCCCTCGGAGACTCATTCATCTGTACTGTTTCTCTGAAAAATCTCATAGACCTAAGCCACCCTGGACCCAGGCGTCGTCCCTCTGCTCCATGAGAATACAAACAGGGGCCTGATTTTATAAACGTAAATGTAACTTCCTGTCCCCTCTGCCCTCTTGGCGTTTTGGACTCATGCCCACTACCCTGCCCTCCAAATTTTCGCCGACCGGCACGCTCTTTACCAACAGGTTCGCCGGTGCGGCCACCCAGGGATATGCGGTGCCAAGCTGCCGGGCTCCGAAGTGAATTGAACAGATATGAAAACGGTTAGCCTTCGTGGGAGTGCGATGGCGATATTTCTCATGTCTGTGCAACAGAGCAGGCACTAAACTGGCTCTCTTGTGGGACATTAACCTGCTCAGCGTATCCTTCCTGAGTCTGCTCGAACAACCCGAGCACAGAGACTGTATATCTGCTCATAATGAACAGACAGGAAATCCTCTGTGCGTGTGTGTGAGGGTACACGTTTCTGTGCATATGTGCAGGAGCTGTGATGATGTACTTGTGTAGGACTGTGTGTGTGCAGAAGTGCCTGTGTTTGTATATGTGTGTGCACCTCTGTTTGTACGTGTGTGTTTCTGCGTTCCATTTGTGTCTGTAGGAGGATTTAAAGTATATTTACAGTCTCATACCTGTGACTGTATAGACTAAGCATGTGGTATAAGTGTGTGGTGTACATGCACATGTGTGTATGTATGTGCGTGTCATGTCAAGTTCTTTTTATCCTTTTATCTGTCCTTTTTAAAAATACATTTAAAGAAGCAATCTGGAAGAATTCAGTTGTGGTTGGTTTGATGACAAACTGTTGTTGTTTTAATAAGGAAGTCAGGCGATAATGGGAGGGCGCTCTTCATCTAACAGCTCATTGTGGCTGCTCCTTGTTGTTCCGTTACTCCCTGCAATATTTCAAACTGATCCGCTGTCCGGGAGATGCCGAAAATGACAGTTGTCTTGTTTTGTAGGAGCACGAACGAAAGTGGAAAGTGCTAAGCTGACTCTCAAACACGTTGCATTTCCTGTGACTATTTCATAATAAAAGGCAACTCCCAGTGGACTTTTGACCCAGAAGACACCCAGTTCTTAACACTGCAAATATTTAAATATTGCAATACTTTCATCAGCGGGCCATAGGCTCAGTCACAGTTCTGTTACCTCATTCAGTGATAGCGGCTTAACAGACACTTATCTAAGTGAAAATCTTCAAGATTGCCACCTTAAACCTTCAATAGCTGATTTTTTTTGGCCACTTGGGGGCACTGGAAACAAGTTGTGAACACAGCACCTTTTAAGTTATTATGGCGAAGTTGTTGCCAAACAGTTGGACATCCAGCAGTTTCAGAGCAACATTATCACTCACATTGGAGTCATGTTTCTGTCCACCTGGTGAATCTAAGCCAATTACTCGCTCTCTTTTAGCTTTCTTTTCAGTTACTTGGTTGGAAATATCTGGCTCTTTTATCTGTTAAATGCTCCACTATGTTCACCAGCTAGTCACGAACTGTGTGTGTCTGCTGTTTGGCGCAGGTAGCGGACAGTGGAGTTTTTAGAGCCATTTTCACTGAAAAAAAAAAAGGCTGCCTGCTGCAGCCAAAAACGACACTATGAGAGCGGTGAGAATGGACCAGAAAAGTAAACTTCCGGTCCGGACAGATTAAAAAATGAACTGAAACATGAGCAGAGCTGCACGTTTGGGAAATAATTTTCTGTCGGTTCATCATTCCGAGCGACACCTTTTACATTGTCACTTATTTTCACATTGACATGTAATGCAAAATACACATGGTGAGGAGCTTTTTCTCTTCTTCTAATTATGCAAACTGCAAGTTCAAAGAAAAAATGGATAGAAAACAAAAAGAAAAAGAATTACTGTGTAAGCTGCAAATTAGTCACATTCTTTTAAAGCATAAAAGAAAATCCAAACAGTGAAACTACAGGCTGTGCTACTAAGTGCTTCATTGTCCTCTGTGTGTATCAAGATTTACAGTCACTCGCTTACAGATGCTAAGTGAGCAGTGCAGGAATAATGCTCTGGATCAAACAGTATTAACAAATGTTTTCTGCGGTTTAAATTTAGCCGTGTCCAGAATCAGCGGCCTCCGCCCACTCCTCTCTACACTGCAGCCAGGTTAAGACAGAAAGCTCAGCATTTTTTCCCCGATACAGTTCAGGCCAGGTCTGGTGGACTGTAGGCAGCCATATGGAGAGGGAGTTCTGGAAACATCCCATTGCAGGTCATATATCATACATCTGACAGCAGCCATTCTGCCTTGTTTTCATTTCAATCACGACTGCAGCTGCGTTGGAGAACAATGAGGCTCTGCCATGTTAACCCGCTAGAAGCTCGAAGACACTCGCCAGGGGCACAAAATACACCCTAGGGTATTTAACGTATCTGTTCGTTGCTTCATATCCATCGGCAGCAGCCAAAAATGGCTCTGGTTAATGTAGAGTTTGACCATTGTCGTTCTTAAGGTCACTACAGATGTTTTTGCGTCTGAGCTGCAGACGGCCAATATTTTTTTGGACTTTGATTCACAGGCAGTAAACTGGTTGTAAAATTTGTATCTCCTGTCTATCTATGATCGAGCTGGGTACACAGTGTTTTATTGATGTTGAAGGAGGTTGAAATGCCATACAAGCATTTAAATTAATTATTTCTGGAATATGTTTCTATGACTTTGCATTCCTTGTCAGTATATATATATATAATTATCCCTGCGTCTATCTGGGTCAGGACTCCTTGTTTTTAAAAACACATTTAAGCCTGTCAGGGTCCAGTAGGTTTTCCATGGGTCCATTGTAGGTCAGTTCCAACAGTATGGACCCATCGAAAACCTCTTTTTAGGACATCCGAATGTTACGACATTATTACTAAAAGGCTATAGCCTAGTAATTCCCGGCCCATTGAGTGTAGCATTTTACTGTTCATAACACAGAAGAAAACAAAATCGATGGATGGATGAAAATGGAAACACAACCTCCAGGGGGGCAAAAAAATGTGAGGTTTGGCCTGATAGTTTTGCTGATAGACTCAGATTGTTGGATTCAGCTCCAGCATTTTAAGACTTTTATTAGCCTAAGCTGCACTTGGAAGATGTTTTCATTGTCTCCAGAGGATAAATCTTAATTACTGGGGAGAAGTTTGATCTAAATGCTAATTTCACACGTCAACTTGTTAAAGTTAGTTAGCTGAAGTGTTGGACGAGTGAGACAAGTGGAACTTTGGCACTAGATGAGAACTGAGAGGATAACCAAGGTCACTAGGATTCATCCTCTGAGGACCTTGAATGTCTGTACCAAAAATTCATGGCAAACCATCCAGTAGTTTTTGAGATATATAACCTATGCTGGACAAAAGTGTTGGACTGACAAATCAACGTTGCCTTTCCTAATCGCATTACTCACTCACTTAAGCGGACTGGGAAAGCCCTAGAGGCGTCTGAAATTCTCACTGAGCTGCTGTTGAGCAAGGCACTTGCTGTCGACCTCAGCTGCTCAGCAGCGGAGCTCTGCGTGTGACAATTTTTACCCAAAGCAGATTGGTGCCGAAAAATTAGCCTCCGTGACTTCCCTGAGTAAACAAAGCTCGACAATGACGCAGAGAATTTCTTTTAAAAAAAACAAACATTTTTGGCTTTTTTGTATTACTAACTTTAACAAAGTACCCTCTGCCCAAAACAAAGTGGGTGTGAGTTGATTTGATGAGATCCCTACTTTGGGAGCTGCTGCTGTCTGGCAGTAGTGCTTATTTGTAGATGATCAAACCCGCTTCCTTCCACTATGTAATCTCTCCCACATGGATTTCCTACAGAGTCCATTAAAATGTAGCATAGAGGGGCGAATGAGGAGAAATGGAAACAGCGAAAAGTAGGTGCCCCCAACATGCAGCTTCGATAGAAACCTCTGTCGTGTTTCAGTCTGTTTGAGCTAAACGTGATTTGTGAGGTTCTGCCAAGCCTGCGCTCCACTCTCGATCCCCATCCATCTCTGAGACGGACACAACGCAGCTTCATGTATTTGTTATCTTCCATCTGTTTTTCCTTCAGGGAATTTAGACTTGTAACCATCATGTTTAAACAGTTTTAAGTGGACTTACCAGATCCTGCAGGTTGCGAAAGGACGTCATCGAGTAAGTTTTACCGGAGGCCTAATTATTCCTGATTAAAGTAAGTAAGTAGAGTACGTAGGGATGAAATCACTACAAATCAGTGATAAATATCTGAATGCTTTTGAAATGGGCATGGGATCAGCAGTTCATTGCCTCTTGCGTTCACTCTTATTTTGTGTCTTTTCTTTGTCTGAATCAGTGGTGGAATAAGTACTCTCAAAGGTCCTTATAGGCAAGTCTCATCCACTCAGCAGCCTTCTTGGCTATGCCCCCGGGGCAGTTATTTCGGGCTAACAAGACGAGGCCCCGAACTTAATGAATGGGGAGAGAGCCAGGACTTCACTTTGAATGGTCACCGGGACCTAAAAACTGCATGTATAGAATCACCAGTCAAATCTGATAAAAACCGCTTAAAGAGTTTGGTGACTTTGCCCCAGAACAAGGTTTAAAATGCGTCAGTGCAACAGCACCAATGGCTTGATGTGTTTCCCGTTCAGCTTCTTTTTTTTGGGGGGGGGGCAGGATATGTGTGTCATACAACCGCCATCTTTGTTTTGTCTCCTCTCTCGGGACAGCCCTGGTCCTCAGACTCTTCACTTAAGTAAAAGTAGCAGTAGCACTCTGTAAAAATCCTCCATTACGGGTAAAAGTGAAGCATTTAGAATTTACTGAAACAAGTATTATCAGTAAAGTGTGTATTTGATTATTATTATTATTATTATACACTGATGCTTTAATGTGTAAGCAGCATTTCAATGTTGTAGCTGTCAAAGTGGAGCTAATTTTAACTGCTTTATATACTCTTAGGTAGTTTGATCTTTAAATATGCATCATATTCTATCAGATCATCACTTTTTCTCACATACAATCTTAATCTTTAAAGTACAGCTGTCAGATAAATGCAGTGGAGTAAAAAGTACAATTATTTTCCTCCGAAATGTAGTGAAGTACGAGTATAAAGTAGCATGAAATAGCAGTAAAAGTACAAGTTACTCAAAAATATCATTTTATCATATGATTTATCTCTTCGCTGGTTGGTTTGGAGTTTTAAACTGTGTAAATTCTATAGGGACGTTCTTTAATGTCTGTGCCAACAATGAAAGAGAGCTGTACAGTGATCAGGGCCACTATTTAAAAAAAAAAAAAAAAAAAAAAATGGAGGGCGGACATGTTTTGAATCTCTTTACACCCTTGATAAATCCATTCTTTCCCTTTGTTTCGCCTGTCGTTTTATTCTCTCTCAGCGGGGAGGCTGTTTTCAGAGCAGGTAGCGAGAGGTAGAAAAGCAGGGAGAGAGGAGGTGTGTGCTTTACTCTCTCTCCGTCTCTCCGTCTCTCGCTCTCAGAGGAAAACAGCTGTCGTGTCCAGGAGGAAGCATTACTTTTTTTCCCATCAGGGTTTTTTTGCCCGTGATGGACAGCGGTCTGGTTTTGGCTTGAGTTGCGATGTAGGATGCATTTTATGGGCCAGAACACAGCGGGGAGGTGGAGGCGAGGGCTGTTTCTGTTCCTCTCTCCGAATACCGAGGTCCCCCATGGCGGTGACCCTTTTGACCCCGTCGTGAGAGCCTCTGGGGGGAAGACCTGCTCCTTAACCTCAGAATCCACTTTCTACATCATCCTGGGACTGGCTGAATCTGAAGGGTCTCACTGTTTTCTTTCAATTACAGATTCACTTTCAGTGTTTTCCTTTGTGTTGAGTGATCGTAAATGATACCTGTCCCTTTTTTTTTTTTTTTTTTTCTTATGTTACAACATCTCAGCTCTCTTTTGCTCAGGTGTGTAAATCATTTGTAACATTTTGCAATTTACAGTTAAGCAGATCCTTAGTGTGCGTTGCTTAGTAAACTGGAAATCTTTGACTTTTGAGCATCCATCCATCCGTCCATCCATCAGCTATACGGCTTGTCCCTTTGAGAGTCGCGGGAGGGGGGCTGGAGCCAATCCCAGCTGACATTGGGCAAGAGGCGGGGGCACACACTGGATAGGTCGTCAGCCTATCACAGGGCCCGACATATAGGGACAAACAACCACTCACGCTCACATTCGCTCCTACGGGCAAACGCAGAGTTGCCAATCTACCTGCGTGTCTTTGGACTGTGGCAGGAAGCTGGAGTACCCGGACGAAACCCACACAGGCAAACTCCACATTCCAGAAGGGCCCCGGCCGAACCGGGGTACAAACCCCCAGAACCTTCTTCCTACCTTACATGTCTACGTGGGGTCTAAGAATTTGTATCGAGCATTTGAACTATTTTCTGACATTTTATAGGCCAAACAATTAATCATGTAGATTGAGGACATAATCGGCAGGTCAATCAATGATGAAACCAATCTTTAGTTGCAGCCAGAAATGGGAAATTGAATGAAAACCTCCTCCCCAAACACTGGTAATCCAACATATCAACACCACATTTGTCATTTCTGCCCCTCAAACTCAGCAGTCAGACCACTTTCACAGACCAGTGTCTCCCAGTACTTCACCCAAATCGGTAATGTGTCCAAAATTCTGAGTCTCCTGAAGGTGTCACAGCCATTATTTTGAATCAGATACACTGACGCACTCTCTCTCTCTGTCTTGTCCAGGCCTTTGTCTCCCTCTCTCTGCTGTACTGGGCTCTGCAGAGCTTCTCTCAGCTGCTCTTCGTCAGGAAGAAGGCTGACTGAGTCGACACGAGGAGACACTGACTAATGGGCGGGGAATTTTATCGTCTGAAGCCATAATTGTTGACATAATTCCATAGTAACAACATATTTTCAATCAACATAAACACGGTGTACAGCCTCATTTGTATGTGGCATCCATCAACCTCTGCTGTTTTATTTTCTTATTGGAGAAGCCTGACAAAATGGTTGTTTCAGCTTCTGCTTGACTCATTTTTAACTGGTTAAAGACTGTTTATATCTAAAAAAGTCTTAAAATTAGCCATAAAACAAGGCACGGTGCTCACCAGTTTTATATCAAATGAGGAATTTCTTCTGATAGTTTTATTCTTCTCTGTCTCCCCTGTGCTTTTGTTTAAAATTAAATTGTTATAACAAAAAGAGCTGAAATGCTAAATAAAGTACTAATCGACCAGCATGTTTATATTCAACATGAGCCACTGTGCATTTTGATTTTTTTTTTTTTTTCCCCCCTAACCATACAACACGTTCCTCTTATGAAACAAATGCTGTTCACACTGAGGCCTTTTAATTGCAAATTGCAATATTGCACAGTAACACAGTACAGTATATTGTTTTTCCATATCTTATTGCAATAAAATACTTGTAATATTGCTTTACCAAGCTCCATTTTTAATTTCCTAAAGATGCACATAGGCCAGACAGAATATTAAACCAAAATGAAACCCTTGAGCTTATTTAGAAAGGAAAAATTATTAATATGAGTTCATCCTCCAGCCTCCAGATCTTGTGTGGGAGTGACAAGCAGTCCACAGCAGATGGTGCTGTGCACCCCCGTCATAATCCTCGTTGAAACCAACGTCTTTTTTTCAATCCGCTCCTGTGTGCAGCAAACCTTCCCATCACTGCATGTGGGAGACGTAGAGACATCCACTCATGCACCGAGGTCGAGCCAAAGCAAACATTTCTTACATGTAAGGAAACAACTGCAAGTACAGCGGGAAAAGAAAAAGAGCTGGATGTCAAAAAGATTCATTGATTGTAATTTTAGGTTTTTTGACTAGGTGAGATTTAACAAGTGTTACACATATAAAGCAAAAAGAAATCCATCTAATTCATAGCATATATATTTTAATGTAAAACAAAAAGAATGCTGCGAGATTCTCCCCCACTAATCAGGACATCATGACACACAGCATCACGTCTCCCTGAGACATGATCGATGTAGAACGGTCTTCTCCCTCCTTCTAGAAAAGCTTTACCTCTTGCTTGCTTCTTGAAGAAATTGTGTTTTTCTTCCACCCAGTTTTTACATTTGGGCTTTATTAAGCCCAATGGATGAATCGTGGTTCTAAATAGACAACAGAAAACCACTTGTCTTACAAAATTAGTGATTAATACATTATAAACCATTGTACAGTGATCTACAGTATATGAATGTGTGTTTATATATATATATATATATATACACGTGTGTATACATATCTATATATATGTGTGTATACATATCTATATCTATGTGTGTATACATATATATATATATATATATATATATATATATATGACAATTTCAATTATTAAGATGAGTTTGTGGAAATATGGGCAAACTTTCAATGATGTACAATTATTTAGATTCACTGTAAAGCAGTGTGTATATGAGTAATAATAATATGAATGTAAGTATGTCTGTAATGTTTTTTATGAAAATATCACTGTGTGCAGAAAAAATGCAGGAGCAGAGGCAGGTGTGAACGATCATGATGGGTCATATTAACAGGTAAACAGACGGCGTTACTCTACAGTGCATACGTGCAGAACGTTGGCGGTGTGGAAATATGGGTTCAGTAAAATACCAGACACCTGTGCTCACCTAACAGATGCAGACACCATCTGTGAAGAACAGTCGGCAGAATGAACTCATTTGGATACATCATGTATACTATCAAAAGATCTTGTGTGTTGCAAAAGGCAACATTTTACAGATCAGGCCGCGTATTTGCACGAAAGGGTAGAAGTGCAATGCAGTGTGAAGTTCATCATCACAGCGTTACAATCACATCATCAGACCATCACGGACCCTTAAAGTCTCCACTAAACCCTGCACGTGGATCACATTTTTTAGAAATAGCAGCGGAATCTGTACAGAATCACACTGGGCATGGATCTGCTGCCGCCGCCGCCGCCGCCGCCGCTTCCCGTGTCTCAATCAGTGATGCCACTGTCAGTCATCTGTAGCAGCTGCTTAAGCCAAACACCTGCTGTGACATCACTGACTGGGGTGTGGCCAGACGTTCAACATGCTCAAGCTTCGAACCTGCGCGGTGGTCAAGCATAATGCGCTTTCACACACTATTCTAACCGGTCTTGATTTTTTTTTTTTTGCGGTCCACCTGCTGTCCAAGCTGATGATAACAGAGGTCCGTCTTTCACGCCTCATCTCTGTGATCGAAGCGCATGTATCGAAGTTTCACCAACCCAGACTGTCAATAACCCACATGAGGTTGTGAGTATCACGACCGAAAGGAATGGTAAGTGGGGCTTGTGTTTCTTCTGCATTTGAAAGCACCGCCAGCCAAAGAATAGACCGATTGTTGCCTGATGAGAGCAAGAGGATGCTTCCAGCGTGTTTGCCTGATGCTCCTCAGGGTTTTAGGATCATCATGAGCGGGTTGAGTGCCTTGCTTGGGGGCTGTTAGGCAACACACAGCGGGTATTTGATCAGCCTAGAGTTACCTGACCGGGCAATTTGAGTACAGTCACAATAAGAATGAAAAATCATATCAGCCCCCTCCAGTCCCTTCCACTAAAAAATGTGTTTTACTTGTTGTTACTTGACTTTTGACGTTTGACCTTCACTGTGTAGAATGATGTATGAACACTAGGCTGTTTTCAAATTCGTCTGCTGAGGGCGGAAAGTTTGTCTGCGCTCGCCTTAAATCTGATTTTGAGACTGCACAAGCGGATTTTCTGACACAGCAACTAGTTTTTAGAGCAGTCGTGGCTCAGTATGCACCTTACGCAAGTGTGACGGGGAAAACTTAAAACCTCTCGAAGATTTTACTTTTCAGTGAAGTAGGAGGCACCTTGTGCCTGGCAGCTAAAACGTTTGAAATAAAAATATTTGCTTAGTCAAGGATTCTTGATTTTTTTTTTTTTTTTTTTTTAAATGATGGAGAAGGATTTTTAAGTAAATTTTTAAGTAATTACCATTCAAATGGGACTATTTCATGTGTCTTAAAACACGTCAAAGAGTAGGTCTTGCGATGATAGCAGCTCACTTCATTCAACATTTAGAAAAACATCAGAACTTAAAAAGGGTTCTTGCTTGTAACCTCTTCAAAAGATAGAATTAACAGTAATAAAACACCCCATTTTCCGTTTATCTGTTTTTTTCAATCACTCTTAGATACTAAAAATATATATTTAAAATTTTTTTTTATTAAGCTTATTGTATTTTGAATGAATGAATGAACTAGGCTGGATGTACTGTATTATGGCCCTTGTTGTGGTGAATGGAAAAATCTTGACGAGTGGGGAAGAGGAAAAAAAGCCCCAAAGAAAGCCGAGGCTTCAGTGAATGGTTTGAGTAGTGAGAAAAAGATTTGACCTGCTGTATGCGCTATGGCCTTCACTGTCCCCTGACCTCTACCCAGATGAACGCCTGTGGCGGACTTGGGAGGGACGTGCTTGACGGCGTCCTTGCGCCCCCAGATGAGCGAGTGTCTTTTGGAAGAATAATGTTCATCCCTCCAGTAGAGCTCAGAGCACCGAAGCTGCCGTCCACGCCTTGCTGAACCACGTGATGTTGTGACACTGTGCTTCCGCTGATTGACATCCCAGTGATTAGCCAGTTACTCCGTTTCTGGGCTGTTATGTTTATGTCCAATCTATTTCCATAAATGATCACGAGAAAAAGGAGAGACTGGAAGAAGACCGTCGGGAGTTGTTGTCATTTCAAGTTCCTGCGGGGATTTTGTCTTTCACCTGCACACATCTGATTCCTCATTATTTCTGCTGTCATATCCAGTTTAACTTAGAAAAGGAAATATTTGTATTGACTCCTTGACTTTAAGTCATTACCCAGGGTCCATTTATTTTGACACGACGATATTAACCACGACCTGTTGTACTTTCTGGATATTCCTCGGCAAAGATACAGAGCACTTCTCTGTGCGGCCGGGCTCATGCTCTCTGCTTGTTAATGATCTGTTTGGTTATTGAAGCGATCCACCAACGTGACGAGACGCGGAGCTGACGTATTGATCGCAGCGTAGAAGGATATGGCCTCCACCTTTACATGAAATCCTGCTAATAAGTGGTGAGGGAATCCTGCCCGGGGTCTCGCTTAATGGAATGAGCAACCGTCGCTCAAGACGGACGATCAATGAGACCGTCAATGAGAATTAGATCTCGCAGGGCTCGCTCGGATGTAAAAGGCAGCAAAAGCAAACCCGGCAGTCGTTTCATCCTCAGCACTGTAATGGCAGCTCTTCAGCCAACTCTGAATCATTTGTGTGATAAATCCAATGGATGAAGTTCACCCGTATGTCATTAAAAACCAGATTGATGTAACCGATGCCCGTAAACAAATAAAACAGAACACACAAACACTATTTCAGAGTTTGTGTGTTTGCTTTTTGGTGAAGCTGTGGATGTCAGATGTTCCGTTCAGACAGAACGTGTTTGCAACTAATTCGAATTGGTCATAGTTAGAGTACAGTATATTCGTTCAGTGCATACTTATCCACTGAAAGTGGGCAATATTACTGAGTTTTCAGGGATGAATAACACTGCACTTTCTCTAATTACAGCTGTTAAAGAATGAGGCTTATCATATTTAATGTTTTTCTTACTGTTGACCAATCACATGAAAAGACTGAAACCAACCATCGGCCGCTCAACACTTCCCTCAATATCCTCATCCTGTCTGTAGCTCTCAGCTCCAAGCCCGTAACTTCCTAAATTATACACAAATCTTTGAAAAAACGGGTCACAAATATAAGGCTTCATTTTTGAAAAGGCTAAATCCTTTTCTGAAACAGCTGGACACTGTTTTCTCAAACAGATCCAGCTGTGGACTAATACACACTGGCTGCTCTAGTGAGTATTTACAGCACAACGAGTCCCCCGACTTAAATGACCATAGAGGTCGTTTGTCTCTACCCTAGGATAGGACCTATAGGAGCCTACCAGCAGCTGGCGTGCCAGACCTTTGTCGTCCTGGTAACGATGCTAAACACGAGGTCATTGTTGGGGGTCCCGGTTTGGTTCGGTTTAGGCACAGAAACTACTTGGTTAGGTTTTTGAAAAGATCGTATTTCGGGTTATAAAAACGACTTCCTTAAGGTTGGAGGACCTTCTCCGTAAGGGTTACGATAGCAAAGACATGATTAATGTCGCAGACACTGTTAAAACAAACAGCGCTGATTATCGGTTTCGGCAAGGAAATGAACAGTGGTTTCCTGTTTGAAAGTCCTGTGTTTTGTGGACCCGTCCATCCAAAGGACACTGTGTGTGGGACCGAGTCAAAACAAACCACGGTTTGTGTGGGTGTTTGTGGTGGTGAAGGAAAACGGATTTCACCCTGTGCAAAATGTGGCTTTTTAATGTGTTGTAATATTTTCTGGACAACAGTGGAGCTCTGTGCCACAGAGGAATAACACAAACCAGGCTACAGCTACACAAGCAATACTTGTTAGGATAAATCCATTGTTTGCCTTTTTTGTTTTCATGGGAGTTGTTGACAATAAGAGAAAGTGAACATCATCAGACTTACCCCTTTAAAATACCCATTCGAAAAGGAAAACGCAAACAAAAACCCAAAACACCATAGGATTCACTGGGAAGATGGAAACATAAATATTCAAAGTCGTCCTTCTTCCTGCTTTCCTTCACACTGCTACCCGGAGAAAGACAGCAAGGAACGGAGCTCCCCTCCTGCCAATCGCACGCCAGTTCGATATCATCACAGCGCTTGTGTTAGCGCACGAATGTGTTCTGCTCACTGGGTCGAGGACGAATCACATCAGCAGTGGTCAGGAAAACCTGGGAACGCCTGAATGCACCAGACAACCCCGCCGCCCCCCTGCTGCCTTCGATGCGCCACGGTACCTGGAGTAAAGGCGCGATCATACTTTCCCTCATTAGTGCACGTGGTGTCGGGGGATCTGCGACACTTTGAAGTGGAGCGTCCGCGTGAAAACAGGACCGTTGGTGTGGATTAGCCCTAGCGGGACTGAGGGGCGCACGTTTGTCGTCTCCACCTTTCATCTCTTACAACGTGCATTGACGACAGCGTGGCCAAGTTAAACTGACAAGCCGTTCATGTGAACAGTCATCAGTTGATTTATAGTTATGAGGACGGTTTGTGAAAATGAGCTTTGGACACTTCGGAGCCGTCCTCCACGGCGGCTGTGACCGTCGCATCTGTGCGCTAAATACGAACCTTGGGGCCAGGAGGTGATTATCATTAGTTAGCACAAAGAATGGGAGCAGGGAGAAAAAAGGAAGCCTGGCTCTGTCAAAAAAAACCAAAACCAAAACAAAATCCACCTCTAAATCTCACAAATTCACATGTTTTATCTCCACACCTCTCTAAGTACCTGGTTGATCCTTTTATGCTAAGTTGAGCCAGTTTTCACGTGGCTAGCTTCATATTTAGCAACTATCAACAAAAAAGTGCTTTTTTCTGTGACATACTTTTCTTTTCCACCTTATAGGTCAGTGGAGCCCTATAACCTATAGGTCTTCGTCATACTTTATTTATTTATTTTTTTTACTTTTATTTTCCAAGCCGCTCATTGACTCTAATGTCTGAAGTCCAGGAAATGGATACAGAGCCGTGATGCGTAGTATGAGAGTTTCAGATCAGGGCTCAGGCCCAACGGATGAACAAAATCATGGGACTGCGTGAGTTGGTACACAATAATCGATCCGGACGGTGCGCACACAGGGCGGGATTTCGGCAGGGATCATGCTGGGAGCTTTCAACAGTTGCTTCCGGGAACGTGTCGTAAAAGGTGAAGCGCCAGGCGCCGAGTAGAAGTTGAGGAAGAGAGGAAGAAGAGTTTTGGATGTCTTATGACTAAGGGGATGCTCTCGTCATGGCGGTATATTGAAAGGATACACACAACATGACGTGTTTTTTGCGACTAAAAAGCAAGGGGCCGTAAACATAAGCACGTATGGCCACCGCAGCTGACATGACCAGCTGAACCAGCTGCCGAAACTCAAACTACATTAACAGAAAACCCAAGGAAAAGCCCATCAGTCCCGCCCACGCTATTCGACTGACAGACAAGCTCCGGAGGGTGCGCTGCAGAAAACACAGCAGCAAATATGGCCACTATAAAAAAGACTTTGTGCCGATTATCGGTTAAACCTTTCTACATCTTTATTTTTTCTATCTCTTTTTATTCTACAATCTACGGATGTGAGTTTTATCTTTGCATTGACAGTTAAATTATTTTCACACATCAGATAAAACGTCTCCTTTGTCTGCGTGTTTATTTTCTTTTTCTCTCCTCTTTGGCTCATAACATGGCAGGTGGAGAGAGCGAACGAATGGGACTTGCTCCCCTCGGTGCCACAGAAGGCGGCAGTGACTCGTGTGATGACCATATAGCGAGTCCCCACTACTTTAACGTGCGTGAGTGCACAAATCTGGGCACACGCAAACACACGCTCGAGAGACATAGGGGGAACAGGGTCTGCGTGAGGTTCCATCGGTACGCAGAGTTTCAAGTGTCACCCTGTGGTCAGCGCTGCCCTGCGGGCCCTCCGTCTGAACCGGACGACGGGTGACGGACACAAACTCAAGGATTCACTGAAATAGCCGTCGTCCGAAAGATGCGACATCTATGACGAAACAAATGTTTTGACTTCGGGGCACCGAAGTTGAGAATTTTCAAAATCTATGCACAGTAGCTCCAGGTGCAATCTTTCATACCAGCACGTACAACCCGGGCGGTTTAGAGCTTATTTCAGTGGACCCCATCCGAACACGCACAAAGCACGGTTAACCCGGTACTGGTGCAGTTGTCGTGACAACAGAAACAGAGCTGGTAACACCGGGATTGTGCGATCGGAAGAGTGAGCGATCGGTCGGGGATCACAGTGGCTTTAATATTCAGCCTCTTACCCGTGAAATGACGTCTTAGACCATATTAAGAAACACTCTTCCGATAGAGGTCGGAGACAGCAGCACACAGTTGCGAGGTGGCAGGAGCTGCCGGTTCCCCCCATCCTCTTTCACCATTCAGAATTTTTTTTCCTTCAAATGATATACACCATGTTAACTGACAGAGACACGCAGCACTCCTTCGGACGACGTAATCATCATACGGGTCTAAGTTACGGCTGTAATTACTTCATCTCCGTCCCTAAAGGATCATGTTTTGGCCGTAACTTTGTCGTGTCAGACGGGTCCCAATTACACAGTACCCGTGAGGCTCGGCCTCCTCGTTGCCGTGGAGAAGAGGCCAGTCGGAGGCGCGGATCAGGGCGGTCGCCAAGTTCAAAACGCTTCGCTGTGACAGTTGAGCACAAAACGCAGGCCCATAGTTGCTGAATTCACCCAGTTTGACCCAGAGTTGAAAAAGCAAATTGAATTAAGCTGCAGGTTTGTGTTTTCAGTGTTTTTAACACTGTTGTCTTTAGCTTCCACCCACTATTAGCGGCATATAGAACAGAAGTTAAAGCTCGGTGACTGGATGACTCTTGCCGAAATGCAGCTTGGGACTCGTAGTTAACATCTACCTCGAAGTTTTTTATGTACACAAGCTTGTACTTTCAACTTTGTTTTTTGACTCAGATAGCCACGAATTTTCTAACGGAGCTCTTAATCTTTTGTGCCGATTACTTAACCGTGAGCGCTTCATGCCGAGCCACGCTTTAGAAGTTCTCCAACCGTGAGTCGCGTAACATTGTGGGAGAAATTAATAAGACTTTTACCTCCAGATCTCAGGGGCTCCCAAAATAGCGCTTCCTACTTTTTCTACCTCTTTCTATAGGACAAGTTCAGTGATAGTGATTATAAATCAATTAAAGATCAAAAACAGGAGTTGGACCAACATATGGTAAAAATGAATTCGTACACAAACGAGGACTCCAAGTATATAGATTAGCTGTCAAATTAGTTATGAGGGCGTTTACATGAACACTAATATCCTGGTTTTGAGTCTTATCCTAGTTTTGATCATATCGGGGATATGGTATTTACATGGAGCATGAAAAACACTCAGTCCCCACAGAAAATACAGGAAGTAATCGTGAAAACATAAACGAGATTTTAAAGAAAAAAAAGGTAAATTGCATAAATTGCCCATACAGTACATTGGCTACCTCAAGGAAACTCAACACACTCGTTCAGGGTAAGATTGTGGTCTTATTTAGATATCAAAAAAAGTCAACGCCGACCCCAAGCAAAGCAACATTTTGTCTTCGTAACCTCAACAAAGAGTTAAGCAGCCTACCCATGGCCACACAGGCCCTGCTATGGTTCCTCCAAAATGTATTTTCAAAAGCAAGTGAGTTGTCTGTATGAAAGTTATTCATCAGTCAGAGTCATGTAAACATACAGCGTGTGCTTTCAAAACACTGAGTAAAAAGCAATTTCGTCTCCATCTTGTACATGTGCATGCAGTCTTGAATGAAACCCCTTTTTTGATGATTAGTGCACGAGCTGATGCCCATGGGCTGACATGAAGTGTCTGTGCGTTCGCGCCAGTCCCTCCTCACTCTTAATGCTCTTTTACTTCTGCCTGGGGGAGGTAACCTCAGTGAGGGAGACCCAGCTGCCCCTTACCTAGCCAGCAACAATCCGGCCGCGGCGCCACGGGAGGGAATACCCGGGGTCGGCCCGTGTGGATGCACAGGACGGGACCTTACATAACGGTCCCATTATGAAACACTCTCTTCTCAGTACCGTGGCGTAATGCTGTGTTGCGTAATGTTGTGAGTGTCGTGGCTACAGAAAATAGATTTGTTAGAGTAATACAAAGAGCAAGCCTGCCAGAGTGGCGGGTAATTTGACCCGCGCTGGGCGGACGGCAAGCGTTGCTGTATGTAAAAATGACAAGATGTCTTTTGGTTTTTTGTCTTTCATGCCAGGTAAACAGGTGAGGAAAATGAGGGGGCCGTCCACCGAGTAACTCAAAAACAGGCCACAGGCTAAAGTTCCTAAAATACTTTTGAGAACTTGCAAGTGGTTTTACATGTTTCTACATGGCTTTTTTATAGAATAGAATAGCCTACTTGACAGTAATGGCTCTGTTCATGTTAACATGTAGTGATAATATAGTAATCATGCTGCTGTTGTTGGTGATTCGAGTGTTGTAGTGTTATGAATTTGTTGTGACTTTTTTTTTATTTTATGAATTCCTCATTTTTTCATGGTACGGAACATGAAAATGACAACAACCTATTTATGAGGTAGAATCAACATTTGGATGGAACGTTCAGCCGATTCATGTGGTAGAATGAACCCAGCATTGTAGTTGATATGAATATGAGCCTTTGGGCTGAAATTTCAGTTTCAGTTTCAACACATCGCGATGGGTTAGATTAACCCAGCGCGTGGTTGGTCCAACAGTGGCCCAGCGGTGTAGCTGAAAACTACCCTGCATTTCTTAGGGTGTGAGTATAAACAGGAATGTGAAAGAAAGTGACATAGACTGTAAAAGACAGTTTTTTCACTATATCAGCAGAGTGTGTATACAAAGCTCCTGGATAACTACCTTGAATTTAAGGTCAGCTAGGCTAGCGTACAATAAATTTAGTTATTCACAATCAGAACATGGGGCTCCATAATATTCACTACTCCCTCTCTAATTTAGCTTTTTTTTTTATTTTTTATCACTGGGCTTAAGTCTAATGCTGCTTAGCCGGAAAACAAATCTATAACTAAATTGGTTAAACTGAGTCATTGAGATTATTTCTGCCCACGGATCAGATCACTCTGAGAGTAAGACTCCAGACGTTCAGGGCAAGGAAACAGTGCAGGACTCACAGTCAGCTGAATATACATTTCGCTCTATTTATGGAGACAAAAGGATTAGATTTCAGTTTTCCTTGGTGCAGGGTGGGTTGTAGTCAGCTGCCGGGGAGGCTGCTCTAACCTGCCTCCAGTGCGTCTGACCCACATGCTTAATAACCCGTCCCTCGGCAGTGACAGGCACATCTGACGTGCATCTTTTGTGTCATCTGCGGGGGAAACGCATCTGTACATCCTGTACAAAGAACAAAGCATGAGAGAGGGTTGTTTTTATTGTTGTTCACGAGTTGGAGTGCAGTCACAATGCTTTGTGTATGTCAAGAGCTTAATATAGGGCCTAGGCTTAATTGGAAATGTAAAAGGTTTATTTCAGGTGCACATGTTTACAATATGCCGGAAGAGAATTGTCACCGAACTCTGAATCTCCCCTCAGCTCTACAAAGCATTTTATTTTTGTCCCGATTTTGTTTTGACCACGGCTTCACTGTACCGGTTCAGTCATCAACATTGTTTTCTGGCAGCAGTAGGCAGCTGTTTTAAACTTAAAAAGATCCAATTAACCCACTTTAAACTACCTCCTCAGCACCAAATAGCAGACAGGTACAGTTAGAGACCAGCTCTTGATAGTATGTGATGGTGGAGCATTTAGCAGCTAAAAAACAAGATATTTCTGTCAGGAGTTGTTGGACACCAAACCTGAGCGTGGAGGAGAGTGAATATTGAACTTACGTTCATCAGTGTCTCCTTAATGTGTAAAAGGAGCAACCGTCCGCCAATGTTCACCATAAAAACTTCACAAGGTAATAATATATCAATGTAGCGCTTACAGCTATTTGCGCTGCACATAAGTAGTAAAAAAAATCTACCTAATCCTGTTTTAAGCAAAACCAAATCAAGGCTGAGCTTGATAATGAGCCACAGGCAATTATATGATCCTCCACAGCAGATGAATAATAAAAAATAAATTCCCACATTTATTTAAAAACGTATATGATCTAAATATTCTGCAGTAGAGAACATGTCATACGTAGAGTGAAAGGGACCAGATGCGGGCTGCTCGTCACTGAGGAGCAGATGCCCTGTAGTTACCCACTGACAGTTACATGTGACGGACATGTCAATACTCCAAGTGCTTCTGCCTCTCTGACACGAACGTAAAACCCCCACATGACCTACACAGAAGGCCTGGAGGCGGCACTAAAACGCAAACATTATTGGCACGCTGGTCAGCCACCCCCCACACACCGCCCCAATCTGGGTCACTGTTAGGCGATCTTTCATTAAACTCAATCCATACTAAGGGATGGTGCGCCCGATTAAACAGTGGGTCCTGTAGGTGGCGAGGCTACGTAAAACGGTGTGAGGGATGTAAAGGTTATCTAAAGGTGAGCTGGTAAATGAATTGGAGATATTAGGTTGGTTCCAGGAAGCAGCATGATTATGGCGCAAGTCTTTTTTCTTCTTACAGCCTTGTCTGATGGATGGAACTGCAGGGCAGAAACTGTTATTGAGTAACCTTTATGTCTCCTGCAGAAGGGTCTTGCTGCGAACATGTGCTCCACACGGCTAGACATTTATGCTACACAGCAGTTCCACTGGAGTAGCTGGAGGTTAAATGTCCATGATCTTCTGGACAGTAGTTATTGCAGAGTTAGTCAAGTCCAGCCAGTTTAATTAAAAAGGCCAAAGTCACGATTCCGATGTTGGAAAGGTGTTTGGGGGGAGGGGGTTTCCGAAGCTATTCGACTGTCAGACCAGCACTTCTGATACAGTACACTGGCAGCTTTAGGGTGTCAGAATACTTTAAATGGAGTGCTTGTCAGATCATCGAATAACTTCTGAAACTTCTGGGGAGCAGGAATAAACACTACGGCCTTTAGATGGGTTTGGGGTGAACAGATGGACATATAAAGCATCTGACTTTGACATGACAGTCCGTTTTGGTTACATTTAACGATAAAGATGAACTTTTTTTAATCGAAGAAAAACACTATGCATAGAAAGAACCTGTTCTTTCAAATCACCCCACTGTAATGTTCGGAGTGCCACATGGCTCAGTACTTGGTCCATTGCTGTTTACTGTTCACATGGTATCTCATGGTGACTTTATGTATGTATGTATGCCATAAAGTTCCCCTTATATGCTGAAACCAAACCCGACCGTCCCTCCTTTATATGGTACATCAATAACTTACTGTATGGAGCTCCTTGTGTGAAATTAAGCACTGGGTGTTGGAACAGTATGTGCGATTGAAACTTACTTATACATCACAAGAATTAACACGAATTATGTCAGTGTGAAAGCAGTTTTATTCCATGATGGAATAAGACTGGAAGAACCGCTTGTCTCTGCACCCTATGAAATACATTGTCAATAAACACTTTGCAGTTACGTTCTGTATATACATTTTGCAACTTTGCATATACATTCATTAATAAAAACATTTCCCTGATATATTGACAAAATGAAATTCATTTAGGAGGCATTGCATTTCTCTAAAACATAAACAAATAAAAAATCTGTTGCAAAATAGTTCTATATAAACATCATTTCTGGGAAACATGGTTGATCTCTGAGAATTACGGCCTTTCCTTATTAGGTTGGCTGAAGTTTTCTCCTTGGGGCCATTATAAATCTGGATTAATGTAGCGTATATAGCATGCGTAAACAAGCACGTGTCTATTCTTGGTATAAATCAATACGTATACAATGTGGTTTTAAATGCTTGCGCGGTTAGGAATATTACCTCTATTGATTTGTTTCATGCTTTACTGATCTATTTCATGTTAATGTAAGCTGTGCTGACAAACAATTTGCACCTTTTTTAATAAACGCTATCTTGAGTCACATTTTCTAAAATTTCTGGTATTCCCATTTTCTCCCTTGTTTCTTTCTCTTTTTTTTTTAAAACAGTGTACGGTATATCTGTGCTAACTGGAAAGTTTTCCTTTATTTCATGTGCTAATCCTGTTGCTCTAACCCCTGGCTTCATTGCTACTGACTGTTTCCAGTGAGGCCAACAAAGAATCTGAGCTCATTTCGGCGTGTGCACTTATCATGCATCGCCCTGGATAAGACCGTCAGCTAAATGCCTAAAATGTCAATGACACTGTTTGGAATATTAATGATGGATGTGAAATGTGAAAACACATTTTGCTTCAAGCAGCACCATCTTCATTTATACACAAAATGATACTGAAGGTTATTTTATCCTTGAGGATGTTACTATTTGGAAAGATTGATTTTTCAACCATTAATCATCACCTTTTACTGTCCGGCCAACATAGATCCCACAAAGTGGAATACGCATTTTGAAAATGCTTAAAATTCTTCATCTTTTCCAGTATCCCAAGGACTTATGGCCACATCAGACCCTTCCACACCTCAAGATTTACTTCCTTTATGTAGGTGGAACATCAGGTTGTGGAGGTCGGGGTCGTAGTAGCACGTCTGACTTTGTAACGTGATCTCATGGGACTGTATTTATATAACACGCCACCTTCAGGGAAATTTCGCATTTCATTTCTACACATTTTAATCCTTTCATTTATTGCCATATAATCGCACGTGTCGTTCTACACCGTTTCGGTTAGGGTAAGGGTTAGGGTTAGCGGTTCAGTAGAGAAATGACGTGGCGTGAAATAGCATGCTAAAAGTAAAAAAAATGCGTAGGGATAACACGCCAAATGACTTCAGGAAATTGGCGTGTTACTCATATGCCATTTGGTGAGACCAGGCTGGAGACCGATGCGGGAGACTGGAGATTACTTCCCTTTTTATATCTGCAATCAACTCTTTTATTTACAGTAATCACGATCTTTCCCTAATCATGACCAGTCATTTTAGCTGCCTAACCCTGATCGGACTTTACCCATAGTTCGTTATTTCTCTCATACTCTAGGTTTGCCATGCAAGGATATTGTACATAGTGAGAACTTTAAAATCACTGGCACTGGACATAATCCAAGGTTTTGTAGAATCATCCAATATCAACATTCTCGTCTGAGGTCAGGATTGCGCTCAACCCCTTTTTTTGTCATATTGTATAGCACTACACCAATTTCTGTTGTTAGTAGTGGCTAATGTAGCCTTGAGCAGCTACCTTTTTTATTTATTTTTTTATTTTTAGACCTGGAAACAGACTTTGGAGTGACACATTGCTGGAATTCCCCCTTAAGATCGTAGTGGGTTTTATGGACTTACCACAGATGATTACATTTCCTTTTTTAATTTGAAACCATCTTCTCAAGCCAGTACATAGATCGCCAGTAGGTATCTGCCACATGAATTTCTTACATACTGTAGGTGTATACGTGTACATACAGCAAATTATCATTGTGTATTGTGTTTGGTGAACCAGAGCAAACCTACATTATTTATCCTTTTTTTTCTTATACATGTTTATATTAGAGGTGGACTAAGATAATAGTTCACAATTTCAATAATTTCATTGTTTGTTTATTTTCATTCATTTATTCTTTCTTTCTTTCTTTGTAGCCATGGGTTCATAGGTAGAAAATACGTGTGGGCACTGACCATTGGGTCCTTATTTGTGGTTGTATGTGCTTCAGTTTAAAGGCTGCATTCAAAATTGCTCTCACTCCCACCGATTCACTTCTCCCTATGTAAGAAACACCTTATTCCAGTTAGAGGTAAAGTGAGATTTCGGACACTTGTGAATCATCATAATTTTGTTAATCACTAACAAATGTGGTTTCGCACAACTGTCATTTTTTGCATGTGTGGGATGTGGTGCACTGCACTGTGGGGCTGCTAGCAGTCCATCCCATGGACACTGCTTCTTTCATTCCATTGCAGAACTTTTGAAGGCCCTGTACAGTGTGATGCATAAATTTCACACTCGAGCTTTCACGATTCGGACGCGCGACCATAGTGCGCTAAATGGTTAATAGGGCGTGATCTTGAACACAGCCACGCTGTTTGATTTCTGTTTTGTAAAAATCAATTTTAGACAAGACTCTACAGTATGTAGGTATTTTATTAACTACTGCACATTCTCTGTATGAATGCTTTCATACATGTCATGTTTCTGTGAAGAAATCGGTCACAAACAGTATCCATCCTCCTGCTCCATCCCCTGTTCCCCTGCCTCATTTTCATTCTCTATCTGTCTCTCCCTATTTGTCCCCATTTCTCATGTTTCTGTCTCTCTGTGTTCTTCCGCCACCCCCCCACCATCTCCCCCCTCTCTGTTTTTATCTCCTTTTTGTTTTTGCCACCTTCTCTCAGTCCTCCGGAGAAGATATCCCACAGGTTGCTGCACTTACCGCCTGTCGAGTGGAATGCTAATGTGGCCGGCTGATGCGTGCCACAGCGGAGACGGCTCGGAAGAAGGAGGGAGGTGAGGAGTATTGGGGAGAGAGAGAGAGAGAGAGAGAGAGAAAAGGCACGAGAGCATAGGACCTCAGGGTTTTTCAGGGGAGGGAGGGGAAGGTGAGGACCAGAGCGATCGAGGGGAGGGATGGAGGGATGTGACGTGAGCGAGCGGGAGTATGGAAACTGATCGTTGCAGGCAGCGCAATGTTGGGTAATTATGCTCTCCCCCTCTCTCTCCCACCACTCCACGTCCCCGGCGATGCTGTGCTGACCAGACACCGCCGGAGAAAAACAAACACTACCCCATCCACATACTCACAGACTGACAGAGCAGCAGAGAGGGGGTTGCTGCTAATCCTTCGTCTTCTCTCTTTCACACAAATACACACACTCTCGCACTCCATCTGATTACAAACACCCACTCTTGCCTTGCAGCTGAGAGAAGATCTTGAGGAGGAGGCAGCAGAAATGAGAGTGAGGAGCTTCATCTGAAAACATCTGCCCGGAGGACTCCTTCCCCATCCCATCTTGGCGGTTAACTCCAGCGCTGCAGCAGGTGAGCAGCGGGATGATATCTCATCTCATTCGCGGTGCTTAATGTCGCAGTGACCGCTACTGTATTGTATCTTGTGTCGTGGCATCGGTGGTGTCTGAGCTAAGGTCTCCCGTCAGTGGCACATGGATCCACACCGGCCGTGGGATCTCCTCACTGCACCGCGGGGGGACAGTGAAGCTGATCCGATGATATTGGTGGAGCTGGATTTTGATTATTGGAAAAAGGATGCCAGCCGAGTGTTTTGTGAGGAAACACTGCAGTTAGGCAACACCAGAAAGAGAGAGAGAGAGAGAGAGAGAGAGAGGATGATTACAGTGCACTGCACAGCAAGAATATGCTGCACACATCAGTACTATAGGATGGTAAATGATGGTTGAATCAGACTCACCGGAGACTGATACGATGAGTGACAAGATTCTCCATCGGCTCCTTTTTTTGCTGTCTGTGCGAAACATTAAATAAGATGTTGCAGAGCGCTTTCTAATTTCAGCTCCAGAGGCAGATCAAAGTTTATGCGAGGGAGGCTGATTCCCACGCACCCAGCGTGTTAACACAGCAACGCTGGTGGCTGCACATTGTGTCGGCTGTTGCTTTCCCTTCTCTGCGTATACTATATCATAGTGATGATGCTCTATTAATAATTCGTACAGCTTTTGTTTATGCAATCGCTTCTTCTTGCAGAGGTTCTTCAAGGTAAAAAGTCGTATAACAAGGGGGATTTTCTGCGCATGTATTCACGCGTGTATGCACACGCACATTTGCATGAACACAGACACACATGGACACATGAGTCCAAACAAAATTAGACACATTTACGCCTCACTAAAAGCACATCGGTGCTTATTGGTGAACACACATGCAGGTAAACACACACATCCTCCACATGAATGAACATCCCCACTTGTTGATCCAGGGTTTGAGTTCCCCAGTAATTGGGGCAATGATACACACATATAACACACACAGACACACACACACACACACACACACACACACACACACACACACACACACACACACACACACACACACACACACACACACACACACACACACACACACACACACTCGTACATGTACAAATACACATTCACGCAACCCACACAGATGCCGGAGCGACACCTACACAGACATACGATTATATGCACACTCACTCTACACAAACGAGAGGGAAAGCGAGGTCGTATAACTCTCAACGGCAGAACTGTGATGTTGTACTAATCAGTACCGCACAACGATGACATACTGTACCGCATGTGTCGACTGATAAATCCGATTGACAAAAGAAAAATATCATGTCGACGCTTGCCTTTTTTGTTGTGGCAAATATCAGCAAGGCATGCAAACCCCCCTCTGATATGATGGAGGTTCCTCCTGAGTCTCAGCGTCATAGTACAGACCTGTAAAGCCTGAACTCATTATTCATACGACTGACGCTTTGTGTTTTCCCTTCCCCAAAGGGCATCATTCTGCCTTAAAACAGCTGCAAACCTTAAAATATTGTGTACGCCATGATGGTTTAATAGCTTTCGGCAACAATACATTTCTAGCAGACACACTGACAGCTTCTAATTTACCTCCAACGAAACACCGGCTATTGGAGTACCAGCCTACATAAGCCCATTTAGCTTGAACTCGATCATGTTGTCATCATAGCAACCAGTCAGGCTGATGCGAGGTCATTTGAAAAGCAGCTCCAACGCAGTTTTGAAAGCTTTTAATCCCCAAATGAGGTATTTTGTTTCATACAAGGACTCTCCCACTTGTTGCAAACATTTCATGATGCTTCACAGTAAACCAAACAATTGAGCATATGTTAGAGTGAGTGAGTGAGTTTTGGGTTGCTGGTTTTTTCTTTGTATTTGTTTTTTTTTTCAGAAATGCAACAAGTTTTATTTCTTATCAGTTAGAAATATCCCCCTGGAATGACTAGATATTCAAACACTTGTAGACTTCAAAAACCAACAGGAAACTGGATGATGGGCAATGTTTCCATTTTCCAGATGTTGCAGTGACATTTCTAATGTGATATTATTTAGCTTAATCGTGCGTCGTGGGTTTAATTTTCATTGGAGCAATCTGTGACTTTTTTTTGTTGTTGTTTTTATTATAGAAATGAGGTAAACAGTTTTTGAAATTTTATTTTGAAACAAATTAAAAATGTTAGATAGAAATCTGAACATAAAATTATAGGATATCGTGTTATTTTTTTAATTATCCTACTTCCTATAATGTGATTCTATCTTCTCTGTTAAAGTTTCTATCTATGAAATTCCTCCATCAACCTTTAATCGTGGTGGATTCTGCACCGTGGCTCGTGTTAAACATTTAATTCTCAATCCTACACCGGCTGACAAAGATGAATGTCGGCGTCTGAAATGTCAAAGCGTTGCACCAGCCTTGACAAACATGGTGATCAAGAGGCAAAGGGATATTCTGCAGAGTTGAGATGACAGCCGCAGAAAGACAATCAGGCAGGCGGGAAAACAGGGAATTTCTCACATGTCCAAAATATCAGTGTTGTAGGAACTGATACAAAATGAAGTTTTCATCTATCAGTAGGTATTGATACGCCTCATTTCCGACCTTTCACAATGCACCGACAGCTGTTTGGTTTGGTTGCAGGCTCTCATTACAAACCGCAAGTATCTCCAGCTCCGTGTCAATCCAGCCACATAGCTGGGTGCATTTAACCTGCGATGTAATTTCCACTGCCATTAAGTAACAAGACGTGTCTGCTGCTGTTAATGGGGCAGGTGATCTGATGTCTTCTGTTGTTGTTTTTCTAGTGTGACGCCCCGCCGCGCGTTGCCGCCCAGGGAATGCTCGACGGACAAAGAGACAAGGCCTGAACACAATGAGCAGCCAGGACAAATGGGTCACACTGACCCCAGCTGAATTTGCCCTGCTACAGGAATACACCCAGTGTGAGTAGGAGAGGTACTCTCTGTTCGTGTCCGATGGTGTTAAGGATTGTGTTGGCCAATACGCAGCTCCTGTGTGGCTAATGTTTTTACCTTAACGATGGATCAAATGATCATGTGTAATGTGAGGGCGGTCGCTTGTAGTGATAAACGAATGGAAATGTATTACCCCTACTCCGGAGTTTCCCTCATCTCTGCGGAAGATTTAGCGTCTTTCAGCTCACTGGTGTGGTTTTTCGGCCCGTTTACCGCTTTGTTTCGCTCTCACCGTTCTGGTCGGCGCAAGCTGCAAACTACGATAGAGTCACTGTACGGATCCTGGCCGGCACCAGACAGCAGACAGGCAACGTGAGCAACACACCTGATGAACAAAGTGGGCCATTAGTAGCCATATTCTTCCCCGAGGAGCCACTGGAAACCAAACAGAGCCGAAAAGGAGAGTGAATATGTTCTGCTGGATGTCTAATTGGCAGCTATTTGCTAACACATTTGCCAACAACAATTTTACTAGGTGATGTCAGTGTCGTGTTCACAACTAGTTGCGTTTCCCCGAAGTAGCCAAAACATGAATTACTGCAACTTTAACAACAGTTTCTCCCTCTCAGTTGACGTCCTGCAAGAACCACTTATACGAACAGATACAGTCATCAGTTGCACGGTCGAGTGATTTAAGAGAGTCGGTCCAGCCCCGTCGTACGTTCATGTACAGATAGTGTCCCCTTTCTCCACAGGGAGGAAAGCACTTTGACTCAGCAACTATGATGTCGGAAACCGGAATAAATTTCAAGTTCAAACGTGTTACCGGCTTGTTATTAGCATTACCATTTTGGCATGACATGTCATACAATTCAGTATAGTTTCTGGGAAATGCCTCACCCTCTGCCTCAGGGTCTTTATGCCGGTTGTTGGTGAACATCCTCCATTATAACATTTGACAGTGAGACATTGCTCACTGCACAATACTCTTCCATGCCTCCCTGTGACTGTCACATCCCTTCGACCTCCTCCGCTCATCGGCTGCTTTGCTTTAGCAGACATTCCTCACTTTATTTCTGTTATGCGAATGATCACATCTCACGAATGTGCGCTTCCTCACAAACAGGTGGCACTCATCAAGTTTTATTTGCTTTACAGAATTTGCAACTGTTTTCATTCCTGCTTGCTACTTACCGTTTTTGGTTGCCATCATTGTGTGGGTCAAGGAATGAAGCAATTTATCGTGAGGGGAAAGTTGTAACTGACTATGTAACTCACAGCAAAGATATTTTTGTAGAATAAAAGAGATAGCTATGCTTTCTTTCACTGGTTTCTCTATGTGAGATTCTTTAGTCCTTGTACCAGTTTCAAGGGTTTTTTTTTCATTAAACAAGCAACTTCTGTTCTCATAACTTTATCACAGTTGGAGCAAATGAACAGCACAACGTTGTTCATGTGCCTTCAAAAACCACTCTAGCATTTATTGAAATAGAGTTGTTTTGTTTCTTCCTTGGAGTTTGACAAGAAAACTGTCACCAGTTTCATCTCTGTGCGTGTCCCATATTACTATACTGTACGTCCATGACATGTTTAGCATAACTTAACACAGACCGGAAGCAGGGGGGAAAATGCTAGCATAACAACAGTAGAGGTATCTTTCAACAGCTCGAAAGCGGTCAGATTTAGGTAAATGTAGGCTAAGTGTAAACGTGGTTTGACTTGTATTTAGGTAGTGCCTTAATAACAGATCAGCAACAGCTGGGCACAGTGACTCCACAAGAAGTCCTGTCTTCATCGTGAAGTTGCCAGCTTCAAACATTTGGATGGATTGGTGGCTAACTTGTTTGCTAGTGAGCCACAGCATGGAGATAAGACAATTTGGGAGGGTTTGGGAGGTGAATTTTTCCTTTTTTGGTGAAGGTAAGCGGTTTCTTTTAAGATAATAGGCTAAACACATCTTTGACCAGTCTTTCTACAGAATATATGAATTTCATTATCTTTCTCATCCTAGTAAGTCCTGGTAAGAAAGCAAAACAATATACATTCTTTCCCAAAATGTTGAATGTTCCTCTCCTCGTTGCTTCGTGTCTGTGTTGTGTCTATGCAGTTTCCCCCAGTTCACAAAAGTTTGGAATGTTTTCACTTGGGGTAAATTTTCACTTCATCAATTTTGGGTTGTTGGAAAAGTTGTCATGAGTCAGATTTCTGTTTTCATATCTTCAGTAATCCTCCTCACGCACGGAGACCAATGTGCATCGACAGTCAAACCCCCTGCACACCAACACAAACACAAATTCTTTCTGATAGCAGCAAACCACGGAGTTAACAATAACAAGAGTGTTCCTGTGTCTCCCACAAACTGCCGTGCAATTGATCACAAACATCCCTTGTTGTAATGATAAAATTCTGACGTAGTAATTGCAGGCTGCATGTTCATCTTGTTGATGTAGGGAACTCAGTCTGCTGAAACACTTAATCTGTGTGGTGGAGTTTGAGCTATGAATGATTTATTCACAACTCGACAAATGTCTCCCTTGCTCACCAGGCTGTGCTCTGGGTGGCTGGAGTTTATGTTATGCTCCAAGATGTTGACACATTTCATCATTTGAAATGGTACCAGAGATGGAAAATATGACGATACCTGGCAGGCAAAGTGCAGGATGTTGTGCACCACCCACGGATAGTTTTGGAGCAGCTTTGGAAATACAAAACACCAGTCACAGTAAATCGTTTGTAGGAAGACAAATGATTGAATGAACTGTGGACAACAAATAGAGTCGTTCGATATCTTCAATCCATTTCGAACATTGTCTCTCTTATTTGCTATGCAGAGCACCGAGTATGAATCTTAGTAATTAATGCTTTCCGCCCAGGATCTCATGCATCAGTGTTTCGTGTGGCAATGACATTTCTCCCTGTAATTGCTCTGTGCCCGGTGACAACATTGTTGCTTACTCTGAGGGACTCCCCTGCTCTCTCCGGCGGATGCTGCACTCGAGAGCTTTGTTGGTGGCTAAGGACTTTGTTGAATTAAGCAGGAACACGTTTCAGCGACCTGAGGCTTCACAATGTAGCTTGGAATGAAAATTGTGTGGTAATAAAAAAAAAAGCAGAGAGCAGGATGAAAAACGAAAGAAGTAGCAAGAGAGAACTGACAAGTCTCTCGTGTGTGTGTGCATGTGTGCGTGCAGGCATTTGTGCATGCTAGATAGATTTGGATAATCAAGTTTCAATGAGCTCTGGGCAGCTCATTGTGCACTGTGCGGCTACAGGTTATAAAATATCCCATTCTCTGAGCAGCAACAATGGCGTTCACAGCACCTCACCTTCCCTCCTTATCTCTCCACTCACCCCCCCCCCTTCTCATTAAAGTGAGCTGTAGACACTTTCATAACATTTTAATAGCTGTGTGCCTAGCGAGGCACCTAAGATCTGACTCACAACAATTAGTTTCTCTTCATGTGATATAATTGCTAATGTGTGTAGTGTAGCAAGAGTGCTGCCTTAGAGAAGGAGAATTGTCCCCTTTCAAAAAAAAAAAAAAAAAAAAAAAAAGCTTCAGTGTGTTCATTAACCTAAAAACACAAAATGAGACTGGTCCTCTGATTCCTATGTATCACGCAATGGCTAAATCATTAGTCCTGATTGAGGAAATGTTGTAATTCAGCAGGGCCTGCTGAACGTGAGGGGCAAACAGCGGATGCATGAACACTGTGTTCCGTAGTGGTTTTGTGTGGATGGCGTGCAAATAAAGACGGTCAGTAATGAGCACACACGCTCCCGTACAATGCGAGGCATTCATTTCTAGACACCGTCGGTAAAATGCACCCGGACAAAATCAAAAGCCAATAATGCAGGAGGTGACGAAATGTTACAACAACAAATTCGCGGTTGAGAGGAGCTCAAAAGCACATATAAATAGATGCAGAACATCAGCCATCATTAATGTCTCATCACTTACATTTTCTGTGACATTTATCCTACCGTGTGTAAACATAAAGCAGATGTTACAGCTCATTTATTGTAACTAATTGAACAAAACACAGATAGGTTTGTGTGAGGTGCGATGATGGAAAAACAAAAGCTAATGAATTAATGTAATTTTGTATTCGCTCCGTCTATGAGGTCACATACTGTAGGGTTTATAATCACACTTTTACCAAGTTCCACAGTTTTTGACGATAAAACAAAAGCGACACTTTCTTACCTGCCCGGCTGAACTCCCAACACGCCTGCTGAGGCAGACATGATTTCATCGGTGGGAGGAACCAAAGATCCACCTTCTCTCCGGCCTGGTTAAGCCTGTGAAGACGTAGGAGACAAGGTAGCTAATATGAGATGGGCAGGGATCGGCTTAATACTTAGAGATGAACCAGGGCCTTCAGTGCATGTGATAAAATGGTACTTCTAATTAACTTCAGTAACATTAGAACCTTCTATCTGTGGCGCAGCAAATTGATTGAGCAGTAGGGCTCATAAACGCTCTGCAGCATGAAGTAATTATCACAGTAACTTTGTTGAAGTTATTTTTGTCTGTAACTGAGTGCTAAAACAACTGCCTCTTCTCTTGAAACAAGTGGGGGGGGAAAAATCCACCAGTGCAGTCACAATATTTCAGCCTGTTTTTAGTACAAATGAACGCTTTTTCGATTTGTTTTACAGCTTTTTCTCTCTTGTTTTGAGAAAATAACACTAATCAGGTCATTCTTTCAGAAAGTTGATGTGTATTTTTTGTATTTCATAGCGCTGTAATCCATGTTAACAATGTAGGGCATGGCTGTATGTGGATGTCAGATGTAGTAATAACGAACCCACAGATTATCACCTGACTCTGTCATCGCCTGCTGTTCCTCTCAGATGTTTGGAGCTTGATTTATAGCGTCTTTGCTCTAGTGGAGTTACTGGAAACCAAAAACAGCTAAACAGACTTGGATTTATATTCGCCAGGTGGCCAGGAACATTACTCCAAATGAATGCTAATGCTGCTGCATCTGTAAATAGGCCACTGTTTGCCAACAACTTCATGTGTCAGTGTTGAGTTTGCACGCGGTTTCTGCTGTGGTCAGACAGCCCAAGTGCGCAAAAAAATAATTCAATGCAGGTTTAAATGCACTTTGAATTTGCTAGGTGACCTTGGTTATTGGCTTATTGGCTTTTTTTTTTTTTTCTTTCTGAGAGTAAGAGGATTGATATCACTCTCCCATTTTTGCCTTATCGAGATGGGGTCAGCCTAGGTTGACAGAAATTTGCTAGCATGGGGTAAGAAGCTTGCTCGGCTCCGTCCGAAGTTCACAATATGCTGACCAACACCTCTGGAGCTCACTTCATCAACACAAATGTCATTCGTTTAACCTGTACAAAAAATATATATAAATACGTCAGATTGTGGTTTTAGTGGGTTTTATTTGGTTTGTTTTTTTTGTTTTATATCCTGGAACAATTCTTCACGAACAACAGTTTATCCTTCCCTGTACTGATGTGCAGCGTCTCCAGCTTCAGTGCAGGTTTCCGGATACAGTGGTTGGTGGTTTTGGTTTCTATAGAGGCACAATAATACCAAACCTGGTAACCTCGCTGTGATGATAACACTCTTGACGATAACACCCAGACATACATCCAGCAGGCCTCTCCTCGTAAGATCACCAGATGTAGTTTTTACATTTGTTTGTGTCCAGGTTAAATAAAGTGTGAAATGCACAGTGTTAATTAATGAGCTTTAGAGTTGCAGGTTGGTGGTTTTTCCCCCCACTTTGGACAGCTGGCTAGCTGCTTTGCTAGCTGTTTCGTGTTTATGTAAAGCTAGGCCAACCTCGTCCTGTCTTCGGTTTCCTATTTCGCGTGAGATTGATGTCGATTGTCTCGTCTCACTCTCGGAAAGAAAGTTACCAAAAATAATATATCCATACATAATTGCTTTTATACACACACACACGTGCCACATGTTTGGCTGTTAGCTTAATTGTTCTGCTAAAGGATGTGGATTGTAGCTGCATTTCTTGAAGTTCAACTAAGATTATTCATTTTCAAAGCCTACAATAACAGCGGATATGACTAAAACAACGAAAAGTTTGCAAGTTTATGTACAGTATAGTAGATCTTAAGCGAGGTTCAATTCACGTACTGACATGACCTTGGCCGTCGGTAGTGTAGGCTACTTTTTCACAGCTCCGACTCAGAAATGAAGTTTCATGTCTCCCCACAGACACTGTAAATTTGCGGTAGCAAGATGCATTTGTTGTTTGAACTGTATTATCCCCGCAAATACCATTGCTTGCCGAGTGCAGTACTGTAAAACAATGTTTAATGTCACTACTCACTAGAAGAGGAAGCCAGGTTTTTGAAACCTTGAGAGTAGGACACACAAATACCGTAACCTTTCCCCAATGTTTTTCGCTCAGACTCAACCAAGAAGCTGAGGGACGTGCTGCAGGAGTTCCATGGAGATGGTGTGTTGGCTAAATACAATCCAGAGGAGGTACGTTCAGTTTATACTGCATTATGTAACAGATAGTTTGTAGTCTATTGAATCCAGCTGTGCTAATAGTCCTCACTCCTATCTGTAAACTGACAAAAAATGGAACAATGGCTATTTCTTGAGGTATGGTTGCTGTTCCTGTGGCTGTGCTTCTATTTTGTGAAAAAAAAATGCCATAAATAATTTTGATTTTAAACACAGAACTGCAGACAATTAAACATAAAACGATTGTGAGGCAATTATTTTTTGTACAACGGTTCCTCAGCATATTCTTTACAAATTTTCACTCTGCTTCGTTCACACTTTTTCCAAAAAAATATTTTGACACACGCCTAAAGTGTGAGCTGCCATTTTAGCCCTGAAAAGTTATGTCACCGTAAGAAAAACCCCCTCAAGGCTGGAATGTGGCAGCATTAATGAGGTGTGGAGAAGAGACACACAAACACACACATACTAAAAACTGGGTTCCTGATAGGTTTTATTTGGGAGAAGGGAGTCGATTTTGTCAAGTACTCTCAGTAAATACAAGGATGGCAGCTTGACTCCCTCAACCTGCAACTACACATCATGTCTTTGTCGTGACTCTTTACCGTGTGTAATATGGACATTTAGCACACTTTGAATGTAATAACTGCACGATGCATCCATGAACATGTTGGGTTTCTTTCCCTCTGAAATGCTGCGGGTTACAGAAGCAGGAAATCCTCAGCCAGGTAAATGCGATCCCTTCTTCTCTCCAATTTATTGTCGCTGTCTTTTGCCGAGTGCTCACATAGAACCTCACTGAATAACTCAACTCTCAAGCTTTGGTGGAGCAATAAAAAATAATTTTTAGTCAGAAACAAAATTAAAGGAACTTCTAGAGGGCATGCAACCACTTACGGGGAAATATAACTCACCTAAAGTGTCTTTTGCTCGAACTGGTAATAAGTGTGTTCATAAGCAAAATGTAGCAAAATGTAAGACAGCATACAGATCAGTCTAGACATGACAGCTCATAGATTCAGTCAACCAACCAAACAATCCAATGGATGGCTGAAGCTGTGGGCCTTAGAAAAACAGATAGTAAAAAAAGCTGCATTACATGCACTGAATGCAAAGAAACAAGCTGCAGAAACAGTGAAACTACTCTAAAATAGAGCCTCACTGCTCACAGCCCAAACAGCACTTTAGGAATCTTTCTGAGATTCTGATTCTCAGTGCTCTCTCCGTATGGAGAGTCGTCTGTATTTTCTCCAAGCCTTCCCGGCGATCACTGCAGCTCACCATGGCAAACAACGTTTTCTGTTCCCGTCTTGGTTCTTTAGGAGATTGACTTTGAGGGCTTTAAGGTCTTCATGCAGACGTTCCTGGAGAGCGAACTGCCTGAAGAGTTCTGTCGACACCTCTTCATGTCGTTTAGCAACAAGGGACCCAAACCCAGTCCCTCGTGTTCCGACAAACCCAAAGTCTCCGGTAAGTGTAGAAATGAAACCTTCACCCCCATCAAACCCTCAAATGATAAACACGGCATGTTGGTGTTTTGTCGTAACTGATACACGCTGTAAATGTTGCGGCTTTTGCTGCTGAAGTGCAGCCAATTTGTCACTCTCTCTCTGTCCTTAAAGCATTTCTTCAGTTCTGCTGCATTTTTAAGATGAGCCACTTTACTCTGTGATTTACAGAAACTTTTAGAGCTTCATTTCATTGCCGTGTGAAAACAGCACCATCTTTCTGTTTTGTGCCGTCAAACAATCTGATAGATTGTCTGCCAAGCCCAGCCCGGCGTAACACAATGTACTGTAGAAGCTGCCAATTGTCTTGGCAATAGTCTTGTTTGTTTACAGGATTCATACTAATATCTCATTCTCATGTTGTAATGAATGACTGATGTTAAAAGGACACTTGTAACACGTCAGGACCTTGTTGGTTCAGCCAGCATTCCCCTGCGCTGAGACTTGGCTTCCTTCCATCCACCCGATTAAAAATAGTTAACCGACCTCTAGTCTAAAGCTTCCCAAGGTTTATGAATCAGCAAGGCTCCACCAACCTCCCACTCTTTGTCCAGTGTCAGTTTCTGGTGTAAGTTCATAGGATAAGTCTTCATTTTACAAGTGTCCTGAATTGAATCGGCGGTGACATCAGAAACAGGACACGAGCAAGGCCCGTAAACAAGATTATCATATCTCCCAGCAACAGGAGAGAAAAAAAACTCCCAGGAGGCGCTAAACTAAAGCAAGTGTCAGCACTCAGTTATTGCAATGGATGGTGTGCGCGTGTGTACGGTATGTAACATCTAAGGAACAGCCAGCCAGGCCATCAAACTGTGATGACCGACGGATATGCATAGCAGCCTATCAATAGCTCCCTCAGATTTAAAGGACAAGGTTTCATTGCCTTCATTAAGAATTATGTGTAGCTCTTGAGGCCAGCAACTGCTGGAGACTTAATGAGCAGCAGCTGAGCATGTACTGTCGTGTGTAAACAAGCTACTGTTGTGAGGAGATGTTGATGGGTGAAAAAAAGCAGATACGGTGGTTGAAATACTGACATTACCTCTTAATTCTTGTTTTCCTTGAATTTACCCAGCAGAGATTGTTCTGTCGTTGAACAGCAGGATCAGAAGAGGGTATTATAACTTGTTTTTTTTTTTAAATGTTCCCCAGTTGCTGGTAGCATTCAATGGCTGGAAGTGGAAAACAATCCCCTTGGGAACTGAGCCGTGCGAAAGCACATTTACAATAAAAAGTGAGGTCCTTGCTGTAAGTTTTTAAATTCGCCAGGGGATTCCCACACTGGCATGATTTCAAAGATAAAACCTTTCAAGTCGTTACCTTTTCCTTAAAGCAATATTTGAATGTAGTGTAATAGCGAAAATAAAGCATTAAGTTTGGTCGACTGATTAAATAAACTTAAAGACAATTTTACTGCAAGAAAGAAAAACTTATCGAATTGTGATTTTAAAACATAAAAATATATCCTAATATAAAATAAATCCTGATTATTTTTGATATTAGCCTTAATAGCATGTACAGTATGCTATGCACTGAATGAATACTACTAATACTACTTACTGCCCTGTTTCTGAAAACTCCACATCTCGACCGTCCCGAAGCTTAAACGTGCTTGTCATCTTCTCTTTTTTTTTGGTTTTAAATATTTTTCTTTTTTGGTGATAAAATGGTTTAATAGAAGAAATTTGCGTATCGTCAAGAGGAACAAGTGACCCAATTATTCTGTACATTTACTGTAAATTTAACTGAACTTCTTCATGTCAGGCTAAAAGCTCCTAAAGTATAAAGAGTAAATAAAAACATGGGTGAACTAAGAACATCACCTTACCTGAGATTTCTTTTAAGCAGCAGTATCACTCGTCTACATTCAATATTCAGTGCACATTGTTTTTTCCCGATTTACCTCAGAGGGCATGTGTGGAGCTGGATGTGCGGCCCACAGTATGTGAGTTGGCAGATTGGCCCTTACTGATCCAGTTTCCTCCCACCACACTTGCTGTTTACCTAAGTGCAGATAAAGGCGCTAACAGGTCCCATCTCCCATTAACAGCTGTCGTCTGCAAACTGGAGCCTGTATGCTCGTAACATTATTCAAGGGTTTATTACATACAAGTACTTTTTGAGGCAAACAGCATCTTTACTTGTTTGAAATACAGTTTATGGCAGATGCAGCTGGATGTAAACACTGTCTTTATACATAAATTACCGCAGCCCTTTTGTGAAAGGACTGAAGATGAATAATAGCAGATCCAATAATGTGCCTTCAGTGTCTGGTGTAAAGCGAGAGTTTAAAAAGTAGGCCGGCTTGTACCACCTGACCGCTCAGTTTCTGAAGTATTTTTACTCCACATCATTGTCATAGATGTCTTAATCATCTATCCAGCCATTTTCCACTGCTTATATAAGTCTAAATGATTCTTCTCTCTAGCCATGTCCTCCAGCTCTTAAGGGCTCTCGAAGGTGTGTCTCAGCCAGGTTAGATATACAGTATAATCCTTCCAAAGTGTTCTGAGTCTGTCCAGGGTCTCCTCCCACTTGGACACGCTTGGTATATCTCCACAGGGAAGCTTTCAAGAGGCATCCGGGTCTGATGCCTGAGCCACTTCAACTGGCTTCTTTCACAGCCAAGGAGCGGTTCTCCGAGCTCCCTCTGGAGGTCTGAGCTCTCCAAACCTATCTCAATGGGTCAGCCGACCTGCAAGGGGAAACTCATTTTGGCCGCTCGCATCCGTGTCTTTGTGGTGGTCTTTACCTGAATCTCATGACTGTACGTGAAAGAAAGTAGACCGACTCATAAATGGAGAGATTTGCCTTCAGTCTCAGCCTCCCTCTTCTCCAGGACGGTCCTGTACAAAACTGCGCCGTGCCATCACTGATCCTGATCTTTACCTGACTTTATAGGTGCAATGTCGAATAACAAACTTTGAGCCCATCGTACATTATTATTGAGCACTAAGTCGGATATATGTGAGCTTTCATAGAAATCTGAGATTCCCAGTTGAAGTCGCAACTCGAATGCTGTTCATTGGCGTTATTTACGCTAAGTCAGAAACAGGTCATTACTGTGACTCTGAATCAACGCGGACAAAGCGTGAAAGACCCTGGCTGGGTCTATTTCATTTCATATTTTAGCATGCTAATTGTTTAGCAAGCCACCGTTTGAGAACACTATTGCACGTAGCAGTGAGAAAACTGGTGTCTGCAGTGCCACTGAGAGCCCTATATGCGGGCTATAAACCTGATTTGACTTGACTATTGGTGACTGGCCATGTACGTTGGCCGGTTGTATCAGCTAACCAGAGGGGGGAATCAATAGAGCGTTAATGACTGAGCATCATGTTTTGCTCTTGACCTTTAACTATTGAACACGACGAGAAAAGGCGGAAATATTCCAGTGTAGATGTTTAATCCGCTTAACGCCACTTGCTAGAATACAGCCCTGCCCCCAGAGCAAGGCCAAAACTCGAGTATGTTTTTGTTTGCCTTCCGCTGAGCTGGACACCACCCACCATTGCTAAATTCAACCGCATGACTAATGTCAGGCAGCCTAACTGTTGGGCCAACATTAGAGGCGTTGTGGAGGATGTTTTTGACCTTTCATCTCCGTCCCCCTCGAGGTTTGAAGCTGATCAAAGGCAGCTCGACCCCTCTGAAGACGCCCGCACTGCCCAGGCCCCTGGATACGGTGCAGCTCAAGGACATCGTGTGTTACCTGTCGCTGGTGGAGGGCGGGCGTCCTGAGGACAAGCTTGAGTGTGAGTGTCATCCCGTGTCACATGACTGTTTGGTTCTTTTATTAATATGCAGCAAGCGTCTGAGCTAAAGTAATGTGCAGACAGTAAATAAGTCCCGATGAGAGATTTATTAATCGCAGAGATAGAAGAAACACTGGGAACCTAGAATACACAAATAAAAAGATTAAATACACAAGCCAGACAACTGACTCTACAAGGAACAGAAGTGATGTCACTGGCTGAGTAAAACCTCGGTGGGTGGAAAGCAGTTTTTCAGGCTATGTAAGGTCAGACCGAAGCCCGGTGAAAAAGACAAAGGGTAAGTGAGGACAAAGCTAATACCATGAATTCTTGCTCTGCTGCATCGTGGAAAAGTGCATCATCAAGCCACACGGAGCAGCTAAGTGGGAAATTTAAAAATGCACATAAAAGCAGGTAGATGGAAACCCTCAGTTAGAGCAGCAGCTTAACCGTTGACTGGATCGTTCTTTGATGTGTCCCGTTACACGATTTTAACAGCCACCAGCAACTGCCAGCGAATCAGAAACCAGTATTTTCCTTGGCCGTGGCACCGCGTCCGACATCTGCTGTAGCTAACAAACTTTTGCTTCGCGCGCAGTGCGAGCCGTGGCCAGCTCTGTGAATGCATGTTGTGGTGACACAGAACCCTGTTCGGTCCGACTGCTGGATATTCAGCCTTTGAGTCTTTACTTGTGGCCACGAATGCATGAAACGACCGGCGCGAAAAAAAACACAAAAGCTATTTTTCCAGGTGCTGAGTCCAGAAATCTGTGAATTAAATCTCCCAAAAGAATCACAACACTGTAGGATGCCCCCGTTAAAATTTCCTCTTTATCACACGAAGAAATGTTTGGCGCTCACGCTGGCTCTTTGTCGGGTGCAGAGGAAGGAAAGGGCAGAAGTGAAGTGAAATCAATTAATAATTTCTTCTACTGATTTTATGGTCTGTGTTAAACCTTAGTTCTCCGTTTGTAATTGCACTCTGCAGAACTGTTTGTTTTGGCTCTGCCCACTGAGATTAAACTCAACCAGTGAGATTGTTTCTGTGTCCATTTTTTTTTTTTTCCATAAATGCTCATCCAAACAAAATCCTGTGTGTATGAGTTTAACATGACATGATGACAGTAACTTGAACATGTACAGAACCTTAATAATACACCGTGTTGATACTGGCCTTTTTTTTTCAAGCAACACAGGCGGACATTTGGTTTAATATAAGTAAGGCAACAGATGGTACAGAACATGGGAGTCTTTAATGTTGATTTACACTGTCATGTTAACATTTATTTGCCATACCCAAGTATTTCCTGGGTATCTTCCTCCTCCTTTCTTTCTCCGCTCTTTCTGTGTCTTTTTATATCTCTCTTTGTCTCGGCCTTTTATTGGAGGGAGTCAGAGTTTCCTTTGGTGTATTTGGGGATCAACAGGCACATTCAATCAAACTCTTTCTTTCATGTTGTGTTGCTCTTTCCGCCTGGCGAAAAATAACAATCGTAATAAGCTCTTTTAGTTTATTAAATAAAAGTTATAATCCTTTATGCTTCCATGTTTTCTGGTCTCAAAGGTGTCCTGTCCGGAGCCTATACTCTTAATTTATTATCAAATGAAAGTCGGTTTATTTAGCCAGTGTACTCTGTTCCTGCCTTATCTCATTTCTTTAGAAATGATCTTTGCAGCTCTCATAAAGCTTTTCCCGACGGGAGTTTGCCATTTATTGGAACATCTTCCCACATCTCTTAATTGCATTTATCACATCATTTATTCACAAGGTTACATTGCTTAATTGGACATCAGAGTTTTGTTTTGTTTTTTTCTGTGTTGCCGTTATTCTCATCCAGCTGCTGAATTATTGAGTAAAGCTGCACTCGTTAAGTGCAGGGATGACTAAATAATTCAGCTAATGCTGTGTGTGTGTGTGTGTGTGTGTGTGTGTGTGTGTGTGTGTGTGTGTGTGTGTGAACACATCAAGGATTTAACCATGGAGGAAGTCTTATTGAGCACTTTCTCCCTGCATCCCTGTCTCCCTCCTCCTCTGCGGGCCACACTGATGTTATTTCTGTAGCGGATGGGTCCATCTGCTGGTTTGTTTGTGAACTGCCCAAACGTTTTCAGTGTAGCTTGTTTGAGCTGTTTCTGTTCTGATGTTTGTTGGTTTTGTTTTTTTTTTCTTCCTTTGACAGGGTCAGAAACAAGCAAGTTTTGACAATCCAGCACATCTGTCTGCACTGAAAGTAGTTATTTAGTTCCAGATTCAGCCAACAATAGTTCTTTATCTTAAAAAGATAATTCAACTGACGATGGGGTGAAGTACTGTTATTTCTATATCTCCGGTATTTTCTTAAAATTAGTACTGTTTTTATTTTTGTTTTTTTATTTTTTTAACTTTTTGCTTTTAAAAAAAAAAAAACTCAGTAATCTCTTTTGTTGAGATTATGTTGAATCAGATTGGGTTTTTTTTAGCCAAATCTAGCACAAGATATCACTGAAGCCAGAGAAATCTCACTAAAATAACTTCTTTAACGCATTTGGGAAGGATAATACGTCAGTGTTAAGCAGCCATAGCGAATGTTTCAACAAATCTATTTTGTCAGGCCTAGAAAATACGTGTTATTAGAATAAAAAAGTTTACGAAAAAATTAAAGGATGTGAGATTAAGGTATTACAAAATAAGATTTCTTTAAAACAAAAAAGGGTCAGTCAGTCAAATCTAAGAAACTGATGAGAATAAAACTAGAAAATCTGGTAACACAAAGGTGGTAACAGCTAAAACAGAATGAGCCAATATGTAGAGTGACTTTAAAGATATTAACATTAATAGTAATGTGTATGAGCATTTGTCTATCTAAATAAAATATGACCCGGAATCTGTTCCAAGCCTTAATTGCATTAACTAAAATGCCCTAACTTCACAAAACCAGAATGGCACTCAGTAGAGCACATACCTCCGCCAAGGCCAGGTATTGAGGAAAATGCCAAAAAATGGCCGATCTCGCAATGTTAAGGAACGTGATAAAAAAAAATATCCCTGGATCCACCCCTATAACCGGAACAGCGCCAAAAATGTAGCGGGCTCTTCCCTGGCCCCTGCCCCATCCCTCCGCCAAGTTTAGTAGGAAAAGGTTCAGAAGTTATTGTGTAAGGCTGCTGACAAACAAACAAACAAACAGACACGGGGGGAAACATAATGGAAAATAGTAAAAATGGATCAAGAGGAATTCCGCAGGAAACAACTGACCTTTACTGGAACGACTGTGAGACTTTGGTTTATTTACAAGAAAACATTTCAGCTCAGTTCAGTAGAGGTTTATTTTTACCAGCACGGACAACTCTATGTCCTGTATCTTAGTTGTAAGGGCAACTGTGCATCTCTCCCTTTTTTTTCCAAGAGAAGATTTAAGTGATTTAGAGAGTTTTTCTTTCACCGACACTTTGCTCCGTCCAGCTTATTTGTACTGCAGGCGGACAACTCCCGCCACCCTCTGCGCTGCATTGCCTTTTTGGTGCCTCTTTGGGTCACCACGATTGCCTTTTTATAACACCATCGACCTCCAGCCGACACCCGACACCAGCATCACTTCCCCCTCCCTTTGCCTCAAAAGGTCACAGTCTCAGGAAACTGGCAATTAGCTCCTCGTTAGTGGTCTGACGTCAGCCCCTTGTGATGTCAGCAGCCACCCCCTGCGGCACCTCCACCGCGCTCACTTGGAGGCCGGGGTGGAGGTGTGTGTTGGTGGTGGGGGGGGGGCACTGGTGGGTTGGTGCACCTCTACTTATGATCTGCAGCCAGTTCCTGTTGTTGTTGTTGTTGTTGTTGATGTCACGACTCTGTTACTTTCAGACTTGGGGGTGTGTACACGTTGCCATCACAGCTGTAATGTGGCAGCTGTCTGTTTCCATGGTGACACACACAGTGAGAGGTTATTGTGGCGGATGCTTAAAGTTGCAGCATTCAGATTCTTACAACCGTTGAGATTTTTTTTTTTGGGGGGGGGGGGGGGGGTTTGCTTTGTATTTGCATCCAGTGAAGCGCACAGTGACATTCACAGACATAAAAAAAAAAAAAAAGAGAAACCATTGTAATTAAACCATCAGCTTCGGAGCCCTTCCCACGCTGCCTTTGTTTTTCCTCCGAGCAACTCTTCTCTGCGGAAGAATGACATTCCCAACCTGCTATTACACACTGTTTACCAGCCCGTTCACGCCGAAGACATTTGGCGACATCAGCTGGTAAGGCTGCAATATACAGGAAGGTAAATACAGTATTTTTGTGCCTGTAATGACTGTCTGTGGTCTCGCCGCAGGAGCTGGAGCACATTATCTCCCAGATGATGCATGTGGCAGAGTACCTGGAGTGGGACGTGACCGAGCTGAAACCAGTAGGAAAGACACATGACGCATTAACAAAAATCCGTAATATCACGAGTTTGAGTTGAACATACTGTGAAGTACAACTCTAGGCCTGTTACCAGACACCTCTTCGGCTCATTTTACTTTTTTGGAATCTTTTGCCAGCAGGCTGAGCGGATGTCAGTTTTAAGATGAAATGAGGAAAAAAAAATAAATGAACAGAACATGAGCATGAAGAAATAAAAATTGGTTGATAAATTAAATCTTTCCCAAAATGAATAAATACATATATTCAGGGGCAATAAATAAACATAGAAAAAATCTCTCTCTGTGTTTATTGTTTTCTTTATTTTTTTTATTACTACATTTATTTATTTTTTTCCTTGATCATTTATTGCCACATTGATACAAAAAATATAATATCGTTTATTTATTTATTGACCATTAATCTCTTTATTCAGTCTTATAATAGTATTTATTTTTTATTCCTAATGCTCAGTTACTTATTTCTACATTTATTTATTTCGCATACTTTTTTTTGCACCGTAGTTAGTGAGCACAGGGCCTGAAAACACATCATTTCACGGCTTGGCTTTTCTCACAAAGATTATAGATTATAATCATGTGTGCATTAAAAATACACTTCGCTTCAAAGTTTATGCTTGACCTTGGATATAGCTGAGAAAAACAATCGCATAATTTCCTTTAAGCGCTCAGAAGAAAATGGAAATTTGAGCATCTACAGTTACATGACCATTGGGCAAATGAAGATCATGTGATATGATCAAAAGCTCCGGAACAGATACTGTATGGGCCTTGTGGTGAGGTTTTGCTCCTTCTCTTCTTCTTCTTTGCTCTTCTGACCATTGCTGTTGTTTATAGATCCTCCAGGAAATGATGCAGGAGATCGACTACGATCACGATGGCACCGTGTCACTGGAGGAGTGGATCCAGGGAGGCATGACCACCATCCCCCTGCTGGTACTGCTGGGCCTGGAGACGGTGAGTCCACAGAGAGGCCTCTAACGCTTGTCGCTTGCTAACACTCTCAGAAAGAAAACATTTTACAGTGGCAATATCAGAGAGAAAGACTGAGAAGAGACTAGCACACACACTGATCGATTCGCTTCCGGTTTTGACTCTACTGCGCCTTTTATCAGAGTCGAAATTGACAAAGGCATAAATCTAAAACGTAGTCAACCTGGAATTAGTGTACGTACTCATCTAGTATTATCAGTTGCTCCCGTGTCAAAATGTGCACATCAACTTCAGGTATAGCCATTTAACAATGTCTTTAAAACATCAAAATGTCCATTAACGAGACTGAGAGTCTACGGCCGTGTTAGCAGCTCTGTGAGGCTGCGCTCACAGCCACAGCTGTGACTTGAGCGAAATGCTGACGTTAGCCAGCTAACAGGCTAACAATGACGTTGCTGGCTTGCTGCTGTTTAGCAGGTATAATGTTCGCCATGTTCACAATCTTAGTTTAGCATGTTAGTATGCTAACATTTCCTACTTAGCACTACTTGGGCATAAACCAAAGTGCTGGACAAGTCTAAACTTTGACCCGATGGTGGCGCTGGAATGAAAAGTCGGCTAATCGTCTAAGTTGTTACGGTTCATCCTGAAGGGAACGTGAACGTGTGTGCCAAAGTCCGTGGTAATCCATTCAGTAGTTGTCGAGATATTTCACTCAAAGACACAAATTTGAACCTCTGCTGACGCTACATAAAGTATCACCAGAGTCTCACCAAAGTCAGTAGGATTCTTCCTCTGGGAAACCATTGAAATCTGTACAAAATCCATCCAATATTTTCTGAGATGTTTCAGTGTGGACCAACCAACAGACCAACTTTCCCTACAGCCGCGAGCGTGGCTAAGAAGTCTTAAAAAGTACTCACGCAACGTGATCCAAGTCTTGGGTATCCACGTGTATGATCGATGCGTCCTAAACAGGTGGATTTTCACTAAACATTGCAAAACAGTGGCAAATCAGATAATGCTCATACGAGTTGTTTTGGAAATGGTCTTTCAACCCAGAGCCGACAGCTACCGGGCCAGACTGTGCGAGACCGAGGGTTCGGTGTGGTGCTGATAAGAAGGACACGCACGCAACCTGATATGTGTGATTTTTCTCGTAAATACAGCAACTGCTAATAACTAAAAATAATGCTATTGTTGCTATTTTAAAACTGATATTTAAGATGAGTGGTTCCACACAGTTTTTAGTGCACCAGCCAAAAAAAAAAAAAAAAAGATGGCCATCTTCTCTGGCATCCTGCAAGTGTAAATTGACTTTATCAGTCTCTCTCCAGCTATTCTCCAGCTTATTTCAATCCGTCCCTGCAAGATGATTATGTTAATTACTCTAAGGTCACAGATGTACATGCATTCTCTAATGGCTTACTGCAAATTACCGTGTCAGCTAAATTGCTAAAATTTAAAATGCGAATCTGAAACGAACTGTTTTATTTTCCCTTTCTAGCCCATGCTACCGTACTTGATGATCTCAAAAGGACTAGAGGCAGCGAATGTGCAGTATTTGACAAACAAATCCTCATTACACCATTTAATGTAATTCATAAATGATCTCATAACATCTTAGACACCACCCCAGTGGTTTTCTGAGGACATCCTGACACGTGGTTCCCTGCTGCTGCTGCTGCTGCGTAATCCCCACACTAATGAGAGCATGTCGGTGGTGACGTCAGTTCATTATTTTCCCGCTAGATGGAAGCATTTGACCAGCTTCGACAGAAAATCCCCACTAGATGTCATTTTTTATGAATGAATATTACTGCAAATGGAAGACAGAAAGACCCGTCCTCCGTCTTTAACTGCATTTGGACCACTTAGCTGGAAGTTTAAAAAGTAAAATAAAAAAAAGTTTACTGTAAAAAAACAAACAAAACAAAAACAAACTCATGTGGTAAATATGGCCACCATACATTACCAGTCAGTCAGCTAATTAATATGGATTCAATCAATTAATCATTCGATCTGTTTCTGCAGAATGTAAAAGATGACGGGCAGCACGTGTGGAGACTGAAGCACTTCAACAAGCCAGCCTACTGTAACCTGTGTCTCAACATGCTAATTGGACTGGGGAAGCAGGGACTCTGCTGCTCCTGTGAGTCCTTCACTCTACTATTAAGGGTTCAACAGAAACCTAGCTGCGTACGGATAGGTGCAATAATGGAATACAGCAGACTGGGGCGGCATGGCCTGCTCAAGCGTTGCAGCGCCGATATGATGGATGTCACTGTGTGATCCAATTCATGTGAAAAACAACTGAGTCGTATGTTTCACCGGGAGCCTAGAATAAATAAAGTTTCAGCGTCCCGTGATGACACAAAAGCTTTTTCCAGAAATGTGAATGAGAAACACTCAGTGATAGAGATGGAAAAAAAAATTACCATGAATTGAGAGACACTCAACAAAAGACTTTATTTTATGTATTTTCCATTCTGAAAGTATAAACACTTGTTGTGTTTCCATCCCAATTACCGTTTTCCTTTTTTTCCACAGAGCACCCAACTCTACCTTACACAGAAGCTGCTTTTCACAAAATATTGGCAACAAGCGCCTTCAGCACATCTTTCACAAATACACTATTCAAACCCTTGTGTATGGTGGAAAGTCATTTTTTCTTTCCCCTGTGTTCCCTATTTTTTACTTGAAAGTCTTAAAACTTTTTTTTCCTTTCCCAGTCTGCAAGTACACGGTCCACGAACGCTGCGTGGCTCGCGCTCCGCCGTCTTGCATCAAAACCTATGTCAAGTCCAAGAAAAACACAGAGGTGCGTCCAATTGAAGTGTTTACTAGTCGGCACGCTTGGATCAGCGATGCTCCTTGGAGCTTAGGATGAGGGCTTCTCTTCCTGTAATGGAATTAAAACAACTCAATCTGGTACTAAGCATTGCTAATTACCAGGATAAGCCTAGTTTAAAGACACAGATACCGGCAGCGTCATTTGTCTGGCCTCTTTCTTTCTTGCTCTTTTTTCCTTCGGCTCTTCATCCTTCCTTGTTTTTCTTTGCCTCCTGATGTCTTTAATTGTTGTGTCACTTGTGCCTTTGTATATATATATCTTGTTTTTCTGCACCGTGTTTCTTTTCTCACTTCTTTCCCTCCCTGTATGCTGTCTCTGCCTCTCTCCGCAGGTAATGCATCATTTCTGGGTGGAAGGGAACTGCCCCACCAAGTGCGACAAGTGTCACAAAACCATTAAGTGTTACCAGGGCCTGACTGGCCTCCACTGTGTGTGGTGTCAAATCACGGTAAGCTGCCACCCGAGGAGAGGCAGCCACCTCCTCATTATATTCCCACTGCTTCTTGTTGTTTAGGGTTTCATTTTTGCACCTCTGATACCTCACAAGTCATCCCGCCAATTTATACCCAGAAAACACTTGTTTTTGTGGTTGCAAGTTAATAGAAAATACAACAGAGGCAATGACACATGTAATGCAGATAAATGCTGAGCATATACCTGAAAATGTACACTTAAACATGTACTGTTATTGACACAAGTTTGGCTGTTAATAACGGTTGCTCCTGCAGCTCCATAACAAGTGCGCCTCCCACGTGAAACCTGAGTGTGACTGTGGACCCCTGAAGGATCACATCCTGCCCCCCAACTCAATCTGCCCCATTGTTCTGGTAAGACTTCACTCCTCACCGGTCAGCGGTCCTGGCTGAGTGAGCCTGACCATGTTCGACGCCGCGTTATCTGAGGGACGAGATGAAACTTAATTGATCCCCACAGGGGGAATTCATTTGTTACAGCAGCTCCGAAGTAGAAGAGAAAAAGGAGTGAGTGAGTGATAAATCTCAGGGATCCAATCATCAGCCTGTGTTCCCCCACTGAGCGCTGAAATGGCAAACCTTTCTTTTTTTTCTCATCTTTAGAGTTTATTTCCAAAACGATACAAGGCTGTTTCAGAGGAAAAGACAGTGCCTGAAAGGGCTCATCAAAATATGAATTATTTTAAATTTCTGTGGTAAAAGTTGTCCAGCCACGGCCAAAAAGGACAGCGTCAAAGCAGGGTTGCAACCAGGGCTGTAGCCAGGCTTTTCGAAATACTGAGGTCTTAGTTCAAAGTCCACCAAACATCCTCCCCAGACACCAACGTTTTTTTTTAAATTATTATTTAGATTATTTATATTTTATTTATTTAGCTATAGAGGTGCATTTGTGTTTTCTGCAAGTTTTATATAAATTGAGCAGTTTCTTTAAAAGAAATTCCTCTGGAAATCTAAATCTGCTCGGAAACCAAACTCAAACTGAAACAACTATCTCCGAACTTTCCCCGTTATCAGCACCAGCTTAAACAGGTAACTTTCTGGATTGGTGAATTATTGGGAGACGACAGTCCCATAAAATGAAGTGATTTATTTTCCAGCCTGATGGTCTGCCCTTCTCATGCTTCCAGGAATAACATATGTGTTGGAGAGATGGTAAATTTGTTGACCTAAAAGTAATCAGAAAAAACAAAACAAAACAGAAACCAGAAACAAAAAAATATCCAGTTAAGAGGCATATAATGGTAACTTTAACTTTTCCAAATGATACAAATTAAGGAAAAGCAACAATCTGATTAAAAAAGTACCGTGATTGATTTAAATTTGTTTCATAACTTGTCTCAGAGCTCTGAAGAGTAGAAGTCACAAATTTCCTGAATTCACCAGTTTGGAAGGAAACTTAATCTGCGGGTCTTTGAACAACATCCCTGTCTGACCTTTGACCTCAGGAAAGGCAGTCAACGGTGAGGAAAGACTCCCGGTCCAGCCAGTCCAGCCGGGGGAAAATGCAGAGAGCCAACTCAGTCACCGTGGACGGCCAAGGGCTGCAGGTAACCCTCAAATCCGTGTCCTTTTTAACCTCAGTGTAGTATTACTGCCATCATTTCTTACAGTCTAGATACAGTACATGCAGTTCCATGCTGCAGTGCCCTAGTGTAGACACAGGGATTCATCTAAACTAAAGTGATTTCATTGATAATAAGGTAGAAAGGGCAGAATTTGCAAAACTGGATTTGAGAAATGCTTTATAATTACAATCTTCTTTTGATGCAGGATAACAATGTGGTTAATTTTTCCAAAATCAATGCTTAAAATGGACATATTTCATCAGATTATCATAAGATAGCATCTCGCAGTTCTTAATTTGTAAATTCATTGTAAGCATCTGTTGTAAAATGAGTCAACAACTTCCAACGTTAAGCCAAGAAGTAAGAAAGCAAACTTTTATTTCTATAGCGCCTTTCAAATTCTGAGTTGAGAGGTGCTTCACGCAGGCACAGAAAATACAGGACTGTCCAAATATAGAGAAATAAAACAAAACATAAAAAGAAACTATATACAACCATTGGAGTACAAATTAGAAAAGAATGTTATCAAAAGCCAGTCTACTGGATACAGGTGAGGTTTTAAAGCTTTTTAAAATGTTGCACTAACTCAGCTGATCTGACAGTGTAGGGGAACAGCGAGAGCCCGATGCCCGTCTCGTCACAGGCCCGGACCTTGGAGCTTTTTACATTTGGTTGTCAGATCGGAAAAGGTGTTGCCGAAAGGACAGAAGGTTACAGGACCTGGAATGTTTGGCGGAGTCACAGCAGAAAAAGTTGAATTCACCCAACAGAAAAACTTTATTTATCCCCACAGGGAAATTGCTTTGTTACAACTGCTCAACACGTACTGTAAAAGTAAAAACTACTACAAAACACTAATAATAACAAATACACAGTTAATGAATAGAAAAATGTACAAATACAAATGTGCAAAAAGTAATGTGTCGAGGGTCCCTTGATCGAAGTCCCCGGAGATCGTGAAGAAAGCACTTGGGTCTGCAGTTTCGCAGTTAAAGAGATGATGGCGCCACACGCGGTTGATGGGTTACCGGGGGGGAGGGTTGGTTAACTAACCCTACCAAGATGGTGTGTGAGAACTTTCCAGGACATGTAGTATGGACGTAGCCCCACGGCTAACAGTTCAGTGTCTGGGCTTCAGAAACGTTCACGTTCCTGTCCGACCGAACCGTCTGAAAGCCGTCGATGGTGGGGCAGGGATCAGGAGTGTGTTCCTGTAGCAATGTCTGTGTAAAACACATAACACTACACTCAGAGAAGTCCCTCCGATTCCTCGCAAGGGGCCACTAGCTCGTCCATCTTATTGTCCAGCGATCTCACATCGGCCACCATGATGAAAGAGCTCATATCTCCTCTTCTCCATCGGTCTCTGCTGTCCGGACCCAGCTCTCGTCCCTCGCCTCCTCGTTCCTCCTCCCCATCCTCTGCGTGTCCTCCTCCTGATTGCCAAGGGGGTGTCCGTCGTTCCGGTCAGCCAGCTCCGGGCGGCTTCGGCGCGATCAGCCGGTCTCTGGTCTAAACAGTGCAGCTTTAGAGTGGCTGCGCAACTGAATGACAACACTACGCTCACTACAGAGTGACCAGAAGTCTCTCTTCTGGCACATTTAGTGAGGGTGCAGCTTAAATAAGTTACCAGTGAAAATTTTCACCAGTGTGACGAATGAAGAAGCTCGAAAAGTTGGAAAAATAAGAAAAGCGAGCAGGAGAAACTTTAGCCGGCTGAAAGCACAAAATAGTATTTCTCTGCACCAAGTGTAGATGGGTTGCCATGACAGTTATTTTAAGAGGGTATCCCTGCATCAAAGCTTTTTTCATTGTTGAATGCCATGTTTTTTTTCTCTGTAGTTGGTGTTGGGGTGTAGGATGGGACTCCGCAGGCCCTGCTGGTAATCGCTGTCATACAGCAAAGCCCAGTCCGGCCTGATCCTCTCTAATATCTGTCAGCCAGCATGCTGGCGATGGAAAGCTGCCGCCGTCTTTGGCGACTGCTCGTCTACGCGTGGCTGGGAGAGCAATACGATGAATCATATCCCAGGCACATCCATCTATGCCTCTTGCTGGCTAACCAGCGTAATAATCAAGATTATTATTTATAATTACAGGAAGTAATGGATCACTCTGGACTGGACAGGGAGCTCATTAATTCACCCTTGGCCTGCTGGGATAGCAGACAGGGGGAGTTAAGCGCTTCATCTGTGTCAGGGAGAGCACGGGGCGAGTCGCTGCAGACTAACTGCAGGAAGGACAATTCAAACAGGGGGCCACTGGATTAGAGCCTGTTTATGTGACACTCTGCGAGTTCGACCTCAGGCGCCGCGGGCTCTGTCTTTCCCCGTCTTCACCACCGCTCAGAGAAACTGGAAGATCCTTCCTCACGTTCCACGAAACGAACTGCCCTGCCAATTCGGAAGCAGTGACAAATAACTGTAGTGACTAAATTATGAATCATGAGTTATCAGGTTGAGAGCACTGATTAGGGTGTTTTACTGTACTGTATATCCACGGCTGTCTGGTTATTGAAATTTGAAGAACATCTTGCATCTACTGTACTATCATTCGCCATCACATCTATAAAAACCTCAGTATCTGCTAAATTTTGGGTCCAAATTAGAGCAGCAAAACACTTACGAACGTATTTAGTTTGTATTTTGCTCACAATATTCTACAGCTTTCTTATTGTCAATAAATCCCATGAACAAAAACCAACAACGAATTTAACCTACGAAAAATATTGTCCGTGTATCCAAAGCTCCATGCAGCTTATTCCATTGTGCTGCGGAGCTCATTTGTTGTCCAAAAACGATTAAAAACACACCAGTGACTCGCCATGTTGCACTGATTGACATGCGTCTTCATCGCCCTGAACGCAGCTGCAGGAGTTTATTTTGACTCAAACCCGCATACACCGTCCCGCTGCTACAGATATTATTTAGTGCACTGAATTTGTATTAATCCGCCACTGAAAATAGTCCACAACAAATGCACTATTTACTCCTATTTGAGTAACATTTGCTAAAAACTACAATGCCCAGCTGTTCCAGGAAATTACTTAGCCATTTTAAAAACGAAACTACATATTTGTTCCCCGTTTTTAAAGATTTTCGTCTTCAGTAAGAATGAATGGGCTCGGGGTTGAGAGCCACAGACAGGGTGGGAAAGACGGAAAAATATCCAGAGACTGACTATTTTCGTGGGAATAAGAAAAACATATAGTAATGACGACCTTATCCTTCAAATAAACTAGATCAGTTCATCAAAAAAAAAAAAAAAACCCTTTAAATGGAACATGGATGTGATGGCTTAAAAATACATTTCTGGTGACTTTATCACCTCTCTCCTTAATAATTAGGTATTATAATTAACACAAGATTAAATCTGGACTCAGGCAAAGGAATAGTGAGCACCCACACTTTACCTTGGCCCGGTAGCAGGCAAACTACGGTGTAAAATGTATCAGATGACTGGCACTGCTTGCAAGTGCTGTGTGTACTGTCTGAGGGATACGGCTCCAGAGTGAATTCCTGTGAAGCATCCTGCAGTCTCCCAGCACCAACGGTTTGTTTTGACATCTCCCATTCAGATCACAACAATAGAGGGCACTCATCCTCTGCTAGTGTTTGTCAATCCGAAGAGCGGGGGGAAGCAGGGAGAGAGGTAAGCACACAATCTTCCTCGACATGCTACAAGAGGCCTCTGAAGCCCTGCTCCTCAGCCACGGAGGGTAAGGCAGCGGCGTGGCCTCTGGCTGCCAAGTGCTTTAGGCTTACTCAGTCAAATGAAAAACACAATAACATTTACCTAACGTGCCGGCCGCCTCCGCCGTCAGCTCATACATACCCCTTCTCCTCTCCTCAGACACCCTCCTCACTGTCAGGTCCCTGGCTGGTCCCCCTTCTTTAACCCAGGGCTAATTGGGTTATTACTGAAACATATTCATTCGCTCCTTATTACGCCGGCCCTCATTTGTTTAAATTATGAGATCAAAATATGACTTCAGCCAGTTGATATAATGAAATTGAAATTAAAATGAATTAGTCTTTCTAATGGTTTCTCCTCAAGGGGCCTTTGGGTATGTCCCACCCCGCTGGCCAGTCCACTGCATTGTCACGCTCTGATTGGACGCTGGGCGCCATTGGCACTTAGAGGAAAAAAATCTGACAGTAAATCATCGTTTTTGAGCCTCATCTGCTACATCTGAGTCAGATGTTTGAATTGTGAGTTTTAGTTTTTCGTTGATTTGATGTTGTGGACGGATGTTTCTTTTTTGGATGTGATCTCTCTGCATCTTCTCTCCTGAAGGATTTACAGAAAGTTCCAGTATCTTCTGAACCCGCGACAAGTGTACAACCTGGGCAAAAATGGACCCATGCCAGGGTATGTGGGTCAACTGTGCTGAAACGTGGAAAAGTCACCCAAATACTGTATGTCATCATCCTCGGCCCGTGTTTACCAAACTGCTAAAAGTAACACTGTGAACTTAGGTGAAAAATAAAACTACTCACAAACTGACAAATAAGACAAATTTGCCATAGTTCTTACAACTTAAAAATGTTCTTAAATTTAAAAGAGCTCTTAAGTTAGTTAAAAGTAGATCCTGGTTGACTGTAGTACAGAAACCGAGGTGAGCAATCCTCTGAGACATGTTGGGTGCTGGTCCAACATTTCATCGGTCATGAATAGTAAGTACATTAGCTGAAGAAGTGTCAGATGAGCTGTATTGACGGATTTAACGTCATCAGTGACGCTAACATTGATTTTGTTTGCAATCACTTTCCATTTCCCTGAAGTAATTTTTTAAGCAGAATTTTTTTTCTATTTCGGACCTTTTCCTTTTATTTCATCCCGATTTACGCTAGATACAATAAATCGAGATAGAAGTTGAAAATTAAAATAACCCGTTTTTGCAGAACAACACATAAAAGTAAAATGTAAGGGTTTTTTTTTTTTTTAAGGTGCTATATGTAACTTTTTTCCATCGCTACATAGCCGACATTAGCATTAACAGCTGTTTACTAACCAGTCCAGAAGAAACGTTAGGAGTTCAGCATTAATCTTCACTCCTTTACTCCCCGAGAGCTGCCTCCAGCGCCGGAATGCTGTTTTGCGTCTTTCTCCATTTCTATCGCTTCTTTTCTTCTGCCGAAGTTAGCATGCTAACCAGCTGGCCCAGGTCCAGCCGGACCACCTGGTCCCTGTCCGATCGCCACCGCGGCGTCCAGTCTGCCCTCAGTCCAACATGTGGAGAAGTAGCTTTGCTCGGAGGGCGAATTCTAACCTCTTGTCTTGTAAACGCAACGATGGCTGAAGCTCTTGGCAAGCAACCACCGCCACCACCACCCGCTAGTGGCAACAAACCACGTTGGGCGGCAGAGAAAAACTTACGTGTAGCCCCTTTAAAGAATGAACAAAATGGCGGAGACTGCGAATTCTTCTGTCTGATCGGCTGTTCCTGCTCAAAGCATTAATGTGATTCATCGTGTGGTCACTTGAGAGCTGCTCTTTGAGGGTTCCTCTTGCGTTACACTTCGCTGTAAGTAGGAGTGATTTGCCTGGTAAACGTGTCTTATGGATCACACATTCTTTACTCCTAAGATGGCTGTTTAGAGCATTTCAAGTTTAATTCCTTGCAGGTTGATAAATATGGGCCCTGCTGTGCATTTGCTGTTTTTTAAAAAAATAAATAAGAAATGTAATATATCAAATATAATATATCATGCTGCTTAATGACAAATGACATGAAGACACCACAACTGGAATAAAAAGATTAGGTTTTCCAAATACAGCTCTTCACAGATACATATTACAAGTACGCTGATTTTTAGTTTTAGGTTACATTATTGATTTGATTATTGATTTTAAAATACCCAAATACAAAACAATATTTTTACATTTTACTTTCTCTGGGTGTCGAGAGGAGAAATCTTGTTAGAAAAAATATAAATTGATCATAAAATGTGAATATTTTGATGCAGAATATGTTACTGCTGACATCAAGTAGCATTTAAAAGCCATTCTAGTCATTTTTAAGTAATTGACATTAATCGTTGTTATGATCAACAAAGAAAGAAAAACAAAGAAAGACCAAGTCCCAATTCTTCCTTTAAAAAAAAAAAAAATTATATTGGCTAATGATCTTCTGTTTACAAAAAGTCTGCTGTTGTTGGTCGCATATAATAACCACCATTACATGCAAGAGAGGCCTGTAGTATTAAACCCTCCACTCAGTTCCCCTCACACAGTACAGACACAAATGAGGTGAGTTCACATATAACAAATCCTGGAGATGACAGGCCCATGCTGTCGCCTCAGAAGAGCAGCGTCTCCATATGCATAAGCCTGTATGTCAATGGAGAGCCAGCGACACGGACGCGAGACGGATAGAGAGGGGTGAAACTCTCGCCATACCACGTGTGATCACGCATACAGACGAGCAGCTCACTGTGGGTTGTAGGCGCGGGCAACATCGGGTTTTCCTATGGTCCACGTCTGTGATTAAGACAGGGAAGGGATCGTTTACATGCATAAGGCTCCTTCACTTTGCTGTTTGCGTCCAGCGGCGCTTAAATACACAGGAATGCCGCGCCGCCGTGCTCCCGCGTTATTTGGCTTTGATTAGAACTGAAAACAGAATCTTTGTGCCTTTTATAAAAAAATAAATACACAGCGGCACAGGCGGTGTACGAACACCTGCACGAGGTCTGGCGTGTATGTGCGCGGAGCTGGCACGGCTTTCACGTGACAGGTTGTGCCAACGCAGCTCCGAGTTTTTCGGGGGACTGACCTTTGCGTCCACCGTTTTGTTTCTCCGCTACTGATGTCCCAGCCCTCGTCAGCTGCCTGAACCCAGGGCTTCTCGTCAGAGCCGAGAACATTCCAGATGACCTTGCCCCGCTGTAACCTCGTTAATATTTTGTCAAGTGTACGCACTGCAGCGCACATTAGCGAGGTGAACGGTCACCATCGGACACTGCAGGCCGAGGCAGCCGCACGCACTGCTGTCAATTAGCTGCCTCACTAATGCAATTTTAGCAAATTAAGTGTTTGTTTCTTGGTATTTAAATATCCCCAAAGTTGCCTTTCATGTTTGCGGCTGTCTGTTTTGCGTCTAATATGGTTTGTGGTCCCAGTTGGAGAGTAATTGAGCGAATCATTTACCCGCCATACGAGGCTCGGAGGCCGGCTCATTCAGTTAGGGCTTTGTTATTGTGAAGGAACGGAAGAAGTTGGACTGAACATTGCCTGTCATGATCCAATTAACCCTCGAACAGGCAGGCTAGCTCACTGAATGAATAATTGTCAGTGCGACATGTGTTACTTTGTGGGATTAGAGGGGGTTTGCTGTGAAGCAGCGTGTTGTTTCAGAGGGCTCAAAAAACGTGCTTGTGATCTGCACACTGTGCATGCGTTATGTGAGCACTTAGCACTTTCTGTTGTTAAGAGAGGCTGAGAAAAGCAGAGATGTTTTAATTAAACTTCAATCACCTGAGCAAAAATCTGGCATTTTAAAAATCTTTTCTTTAGGCCAAAATGAAAAGAAAGTACTCGTTCCCTGTGGGATTTGGACGGGAGACAGCGAAACCAGCGTTAAAGGCAGTGGAAGCACTTCACAATGATGGTAGCAGCTCAGAAAACATACTTACATTTTTTTTTGTATCAGCTTTTGATACTTTATGACTTTTTATTTATTTATAAGCATGATATCAAACTGAACGTGTTTCAGAAGTCCACTGCAGGTAATGATGCATTACTACTACCCACCTGTAAAACCTGATTAATACAAGGGATTTTCATCTGCTCTGTATCCGTGACTGGTGGTGACGGTACTTTTTCACGCAGCACTACCCCTCCCAAATCCCAACCAAGTCTATTAGGATTTCCGTTATTAGAATTTTATACGGTAACATAAGCGACATCCCTACAACAAACTGTCCGTTTCTTGGTCTGTGAATGAGTTTTTGGCAAACAAAAATAACAATTGTTTATCCATAGCCCATATAACATATGAAACATTAAATATTTTCTTATTTGGTGTAATAACAAAGCTTTATGGTCATTTCTGTGTCTCGTGACCTTCGTTAAATGTGCAAGCTCACATTTAAAGTGAAGGGTTACCACTTCAGTACTTTTCTACATTCTGGGTCTTAACAAGGTCAGAAAAAAAAATGGTTGATTGAAAAAAGGTTTGATTCATTATTATTATTATTATTATTATTATTATTATTATTACCATTGTTATGATTATTATTATTATTGTTGTTGTTGTTATCATCATTATGATCCATAGAGCAGTTGGGTGTATGCGGAACTACATCCAGTGTCTAAAAGCACAAGGGCTAAATGTTGTATCAGTAGTTAAACTGCACATTCTGGCTGTTAGTTTCCTCTGCTGCTGAAAGCAGAGCGGGCATAATGAGACTCAGGATCAAAAAGAACAAAAATCTGCATACTATGGGATAAATTTTAATATCGCTGTAAAGAGCTAAACATTAAAGTGGTTCGCCAGAGCATGGAAATGTATAAATATGCACAAAAATGTATAAGTAGATATATAATCTATATTAATTATGTATGAAGTGAAAAACCGTTTTGTGTGTCAGTAACGTACAGAGAGGACTGTGTTTGTTTTAGGTTGAATTTCTTCAGAGATGTTCCCGATTTCAGAGTGTTGGCCTGCGGAGGGGACGGCACCGTGGGCTGGATCCTGGACTTCATAGGTACAGAATGTATTGTACATTTCATAATGTTTGGTGTTATCCTGCGCTGTTTTCATTCATTTTACAAGAATTACAAACTCCCAAACCTCCTGGGGGGGGGGGCACAGTATGTGTACTCACACTGTCTTCAGTTTCTGAGAACGTTCAACACGGTAGAACTTTAAAATTCAATTTCATATTTTGGTAAAATTGCATTTGTTTTTATTAGATTTCAAAGCCAGCTGTACTCTTGTTCAGCCCGAAATGGTAAAGCGTACTTTATGGTGTGTGTATAAACACTTTCATTACGCCCAAGCCTGCGTATTCAGGGGTGGTAAAATGGGATGATTACGTGAGTTGGAAAACAACATATTAGTCATTATTTTTGGAAAAAAAAAAAAATCACCTGCCGTTCTCTATTTGGTCTTGAAGACGTGTTACTTGTTTGGGTTCTGAAAAATTGCTTCAATTTTTTATCAATCAAAACAAAGAGAGGTAATAACCATCAGGCCAAATGTGTCTCTCGAAATAGACTGTACAACTGGACGTTCATATTGACTTGTAGTTTTGCAAGTGTGGCTGCAAAATGGATTTGACGCTTTCTTTGCAAGTCTTTGCAGCGAGTTTGCTGTCTTGCTTCGGCTGTGTTCCGCATGGCGTTATGATATTTGTCCTGCTGCTCCAGATAAGGCCAACCTGGACAGGAACCCCCCTGTGTGTATACTTCCTCTTGGCACAGGCAATGATCTGGCAAGATGTCTGCGATGGGGAGGAGGTACTGACAGAAAATAGATACATAACACTGAAATACATGGCCTCAATTTACCTTATTACTTTCATAGTTATATATATATATATATAGAGAGAGAGAGATATAAATACACTATACTGTAACCCAGTGTTAATATTATCATTAATGATATTTAAATTGTTTTGAGGAACTCAGACAAAGCTCAGGGAGAAATAGCAGATCAATAAAACAGGGCTGCAAATGTCATTTATTTTTCAAACTGTTGATTATTTTCTAGATTAACTGATTCTTGTCTTTAAAATCTCAGAAAACAGTGAAAGTTGATGTCTTCAAATATCTTGTTTTGTCCAACCGAGAATCCGAATATATTCAGTTTACAATGCTATGACCAGAGAAAAGCAGCGAATCTGAAGCCCAGAGAGTGGTTGTGGGTTTTTTCTCAAGTATTGTTTTAAGCAATAAGTCGATGATCAGAATAGTTGGATATTGATTTTCTGTCAATTGGCTGAGCAATTAATCAACTAATCGTTTAGGTGCTGCACCAAAGTACAGCATTAGGGGTTTTAGTGTCAGGGACACCAGAACCAAAATTATATGCAAAACAGTTTGATAGAGAGTTTTTTAAGTCCAATATGATTATTCATTACCTGTAATTATAACCATTTTTATGCCAGAAATTACACCTTCTACTCTTATCTGGGTAGAAAAGCCTTATTAGGAGCAATAAGACCATCATGGAAACTGAAGCTCTCTTTGGGAACAGACACTATAGACATTATAGCTTCTTTTTTAGCATCTCTCTGAGGCAGAAAACCTTATATTTAACAAACAGCCTATATTAGCCCACTTAATCAATAAATCGACTCAGCGGTAGTTTGCCCCCACGTAACCGTAAGTCACTTAAAGGCATCAGCCAAGTGGCACGGCTCTTTTAACGTCTCCCTTGTCTCGTCCTTTTCTTCCCGAGGCTACGAGGGCGAGAGCCTTCTGAAGATCCTGCGAGACATCGAGAACAGCACGGCGGTGATGCTGGATCGCTGGAAGATTGATGTCACACCCACGGACAAGGAGGAGCGAGGAGACCCGGTGCCTTACAGCATTATAAACAACTACTTTTCCATCGGAGTGGTGAGTCGGACGCCAGTCAGCGTTCACGGGACTGAGCAGGCGGGGAAATGAACGAACAGTGGATGGAGGAACATGCATAAATAGCTCTGTCAGGAGTCAAGAGCACAAACAGCTCTGTTGTTGACTCGACGTCTCGGCTTCTTTGTTTTTGGGTTAAGAACATAAACATCACACCTCATAACTCTTCTTTATGAGTTCAGTGGCTCGTACATCAATCAATGCGAGCTGATTCATCTTCCTTTTTTTTTTTTTTAACCCAGATTTTTTTGACAAATGAAAAGTATGAAATCTAAAATGCATCTTTTCTTTACAGACAAGAAGTAAAAAGTTATTTTAAAAATCAAGTTTAATAAACAAGAACCCTCTGGAGTAAATGGCCACAAGAAATGCGAACGTGCAGGAAAGGAAGCGCTCTGCATCCCGAGCGCAATAAAAAGTTGTTGATAGTAGCTGACACCTTCGGTGGTTGCTGTCTGTAGTGCTGCAAGAAGAAACCAATCGCTGCATTCTACAGTCAGTAAGCTTTTTGAGTAAAATAATCCTGAACGTGGTTGATTTTATTATGTAGCTGTCCCTCCGAACAAGCAATTGACAGCCGGGTGCATGTTGCCTAACAGAACCAAGACACCTCTCAGTAAGAAAACACTTCAGTGTATTGGGATTGTGCTGAGTCTCACGTTTTAAGTGTCAAATGTGACTGATTCCAAAGAAAAAACTGTTTAGTATCTGCACCCAAACAGTATTTTCTCACTGATTTCGTGGGCATTTTTTTATATTCAAAACAAACAGGATAAATACCTAGATTTTTATCCATAGCAGCTGAAATAACAAAGATAACTTTAGTTGTATAGCACCTTTTCTGCTCAGATGCAGCCCAAAGTGCCCCACAGAACAAGATTAAAAACAATGTTAGGCCAAAAACAAAAATGAAAGTAAACAATAAGTAAAACAATGTAATGAGACTTTAATAACAATGCCATTAAAACCAACAGGAAAAAAATGACACAAATACCAAATATAAAAATATAACGAGGTTGAATCACACCTGATCAAAAGCCCGATTATTTACATCTATTACCGGTTTTTCATTTAAGCTGACAATGTAATGTGGACAACAATAATACAAAGAATGTGATTATTGACCTTAGGTTACTTATAATCTTATTAATTGCTGTGCAATACCGCTAGAACACCTCTGAATAGCAATTTCTTTAACGTTCTCTAATAGATACTTGGAGCTACACAGATTTCACCTCCTGGCATCTTTTAACTTCAATCCTCTAAGATCTTTTAAAACAGGCTGGTATCAGATACATGAAGATGACAATGAGTACCATAATAACCAGACTGAACCATGAACACATCGCACTGAAAACTCGGTTTGACTGTGACTGCAGGGTGACACTAATGACACACTTTTGCGCACTGCCGGTGAAAGGAGGTTGTGACACCTTTTTCGAACCTCTCACGCCGAGGTTGGGTTCAATCCCAGCGACAGCTGCAGAAGGGTAAAGCTTGTGCTAAGCTATTAGTGAGAATAGTAAAGTGAACCAGTAAACGGCTTAACCCGAATACAAACTTAAGCAGGGACGAAGACAGAGGCCACTGCGGCGTAGACTGACGAAAATGAAAATGAGATTCCCTCTGTCAGTAATTCTTGGGTCTGTTATTTAAGGTTAAAAGAAAAAAAAATAACAATACACAGCACCTGCAGTAGCAGCCTAACCAGTCAATTTATTTGTTTTGATCACATTCTGTTTAGGCCTTTATTGAGATGCGCTCAAGCCTCAACCGTCTAATCGATAAACAAGCCTTGTTGTGTATCTGCATGGTGTTACGCACCCATCAGCAGCACCCCCCCGTCCATCTCCACCATAATGACACTGATTTTACGTAGCTCATGTTAGCCATTACCGATAAATGTCAGGGGGAAATATGGTAATTGACATTTGCAGGTGGCAGAGGAGGGAGCCACTCGTCTGTGTTGTGAGATTCATACAGACTGTGGCAGGGACATAAGTGATGCATGGCCTTACAAATGTTAGTTGAATAACACCTCCAGCCTGGGCCCCTAATGATGATGTTAGAGGATATTAGAGGACAGGTCTTGTTAACATTGTGATAGAAGAGAACCATGGCTGTAATCCGTCTACAGTGCTGAACATATGGCGATGTGTACAGGGGGAAGTGGTCACAGTGTGACATCAATGTCTAAACATTCATCCCTAATTTTCTCACTATAAATGTCAAAAAACACAAAGTGCAGCGTGCAACACGTTGCCTTATCTTTTCATTCACACAACATTCTTAATGTGAATTTAGTAAATTTGTTGTGGCTGGGCATGAGTTGGAGCTTTTCCCGGAGAGCACTATTAAGTCGAGTTTATGTAGGTACCTTTTGAAAAACGCAAAATGATTGCGTGCCAAAAGGCTTGTGAGGAAGGAGGTTAACAGAACTTGCGCCTCCTCAAAAATGACTAGACGAGGGGGCTGCAACGGATACCACATGGGGACAATGAGAACTGGGCCGCTTGTGTTTTCTCTTACAAGTTTCTGATGCCAGTAGAGATTGTTAGCGAAGACGAGGCGCGGGGCCAGTTAGAGAAAGGCTCGGCTATATTCTCAGTTTCAGTAACGCCCATTTAACATACACATCCCCGCTAGATTTTCTGTTCATTGTTTTGAATCAAGGAACGTAAAAACGGTAATTGTAGTAGTCTCCTGTTCAATAATGAACTGACGTGGATGTAAGTCCAGTTTTACAAGCACGTGAGCAGCTTGCTGTCGCTCTATATCACACAGGCTTTCATGTAATTACAGTTACGGTGGGGAATATAATGAAAGCTCAATACGACCTATACATCCATCTGGTGTTGTGGTGGTGCCATACATAGGTGAAATCTGACACAAAACTATAAATTCAAACTCACGCTGTAGGTATTCATGGCGGAACCCCTTGTATCGACTATAAATCCAACTTTAAAGGTATCCCCTGAAGTTTTTGAGCACTAGCAGTGCTGTAGAACAGTGTTTTTATGAGCGAGTTCCCATTGGCGCTAACACAGAAACAAGTGACGATAGCCCAGACGTGAAGGTATAAAGATGTGATCGATTTTCACCCATATCAGAAAACAGCAAAAAAAAAAGGCTCCAATGTTGGAGGCAGTTCCCATTTTGGAAAAAGCTACATTTCAGCAGCGTTGCCTCAGGAGGCGAAAGTTTGTGCCAGATGTCGTAGCTTTCAACACATCTCAGGTCTTTCGTTTTAAAAGATTTTCAACGCATGCCGCTAAATCAAAACTAAAATACCGCAAAAATAATGGCAATGTTTTATGCTTTAATGGGACCGGTTGATACCAAACTTATATAAGAGCATTAAAAGAAAACAGCTTTGCTCTGGCTGGTTCATAAAGTCATTGTAACCCCTGTTGTTTTTGCTCTGTTAGTGGGATTAGTGCCCAGCAGGCGTGATGATGACAAATGAAGTTGTTTGTGGGGGATTAAGAAGACTTTGAGCTCTCTATGGATTTGAGTGTGATATAATATTTTGTTCGCATCAAATTTTTTGCTTTCCGTTGAATTAAATTACAATAAAGATTATGCGACAAGTCAAGCTAATAATTACCTCAGAGATTATGCAGATGGAGAGTAGATTGTTTCTGTAATGACGCTGTCGAAATCAAAAGATCAGCACTGGCAGCCGCCACGGACGGTGAGTGTCACCACCGACATATACTTGAACCCGAAGTAATTTAAGGAGAAGTTCAAGTCCTTTCAAATTTGTATTTGTCGGTTTTTTCTCAGACTAAAATCGGAAGCGGCAAACCGCGATATCTACTGTAAAACTTTATTTTCCAAGTAATTTCAATCCCACCGCCCAGGTAATTCTTCCAAAAAAAGAAGGACCTTTTTTTTTTTTTTTTTTGTAAATTCTTCTAACCTAACCGTCTGCCACAGCCCATTGGGACCGAAAATTAATGGCGCCATCCCTTTGGGAGGATGTGGAAGTGACGTGAAGTGTAATGATCTCAATCAGGGCCAGGGGTGAGAGACAGAACTAATCACTGAGCACGCTCCACTACCATAATGCAGTCAGTCGCCCTAATGACCCTGGCGCTCCTGTCAAAGCCATTACTCTCCCCCGTAGTGAAAGGCACATCAAACCGCTGGGGCCCACTCATAATTGGACTAAACTTTGAGCTATGAGAGGACATTACACATGTCCTGTATTAATTTGGGTGCCAGATTTTTACATTGGTAATTATTCGAGGGCAGCTAGGGGGAGAGAGAGAGTGAGTGAGCTGAAGACGTCCCACTGCCGTGAGGGGGTCGGGGCTTGAGGGTGTAAATCTGTCCGACATGTGTTGATGGTGTCACTGACTAGTCCTGTATTATTCAGGTTTTATGGCTTTGTTTGCAAACACACAATCAGGCTTCAGATGAAAACAAAGTTTTCAGTGATGCTTTAAAAGTGAATGTGTAGGAGTTAAGAATACAAAAAAAAAAAAAATATTCTGAACACTTTGAGAGCTTCTCGTCCATGTTGATTTAAGAACTGAGATTCGAAGTTCATTCTCGACTTGGACACAACAGCTGAGGCTCACCACAAGGCCACAGCTTGTAGGCCAACACGAAGAGTTAAAAAGTCAAGTCATTATCGGTAAAAACGGGAATTTGAACATCGACAATTCCATGACACCTGCTGATGAAGATCATGTAATATGGTTGAAAGCTCCAGACCAGGCACAATAAATGGATCTTTGAGATTGTTTGCTCAAATGCTGTTTCCGAGGTCAAGAGTGAACATTTAACCTCACAAATGTACAGCAACTTAGTTAAAACTGAAATTATTTATTGATTTTAAAGACTAAATTCTCTTGAGCTCTACTTGAGCTTGATTGTCCCGAAAGCAACAACCTCTCAAGCTGAAATGAGGTAAAATCTCCTAATTGGAGGATTTCCAGCTCAGATGCTGTAAACAAACTTGAGTGCCAACGTCTGGTAATTATTTAGTGAAGTGAACCAATCCATTTGGGATGTGCTGTCACCTTGGAGTTGAGAATTTTGGAGGAAATTCGATAACCCAAGCCACTCAAAAAACAAACAAAAAAAAAGACAACAGAAAAGCCGATACTTTTGATCACACATGTATAACCATAAAAAAAAAAAACCTCAGCTCCTGAAACAGACCCACAGTGATGTGTCAGCGTACCGACACGCGCTGGAGCTGCATCACAGCAGCAAGGTGAGATGTTAAAAACCACGAGAGGTCGACAAAAATAGGACGAGGATGAAATGCAGCATTATTGCATCGTGGACGCTTGGTGGAATCGCATGATGACATGATCATATTGTGTTGTTGTTTTACAAAGATCTGCGATAATCGGTGGTCCCCAACATGGAGGTGGGGATCCCCAGAGTGGCCCCAAGGTAAATAGTATGGGTCACAAAATAATTCAAGTGGTATACATACACACACACACACACATACACACACAAAAATGACTCTTTGGTTGATCTGGTCCAATTCATGTTCACCCCAAGGCCAAAAATCTGAGTGGTTCAAAGCACAAAGTAATTAAAAATAATAATAAAATAGGTTTAGGATTTTGTTTATATGTGGACTGAGATCCATACATTTTGTAATTTTATATGTAATTTTGCATATCTACCAATTTTTGGATATTTATCCATATATGAATATATTCTATATTTTTGATATCGATTTCACTCCTATGGCAGTGTTGGGCTGGTTTATGTAAAAGTTTTTACCACTTAAAGCATACAAACGCTGACATCGATGCAGAATAACAAAATGCTATATCCACTCGCAGTTCTTTGAAATCGCTGTTTACTGCTGCCAAGCCACAGCTCCACTTGTACAGATCTCAGATAATATACCCCAAACCAAAGGGGAGACGGCCTCTCTTCGCTTTTGCTCTCTTGTTTGCAGCCATTGTCCTGTTTGTAAGAAAATCAAGTTACAGCCTCTTAGATATATCCATCATCTCACCTTTCTGGCTCTTGTTGGAAGCGTGAGGCGAGTCTGCGGGGATCTTGAAGAATTCTTTTGGTCTTCTGCTTACAGCGTCTTGAAGAGACATCAAGAGAAGCTCAATTGATTTTTTTTTTCTTTCTTTTTTTTTTTTTTTTTCTTTTGGCTTCTTCTAAATTTCTGTACAGAGAGCTAGCAGGGGGTCCTCCCCGTATGAGCCGTTTCAATAGTGCCACTAAAAATGGAGCGGGTCAAAACAGATTGCTTCAGTGGAGGGAGGAGAGGAGCGAGCCCAGAAAGTTTGGATCAGCTTTCTCTGACTCTTTCTTGAGATGTTTTCAGAGCCGGACAACTTTGCTGTGTTTTTTAGAGGTTGGTGTTTTTCACAAAGGCCTTGCCAGCATTTTTTTTTTTGTTTTTGCTGAAACTGACTTAGAAGTTCAAATTAAAGGAAATTTTAGTGTCACTAGTCCCTGTATAGTGTATTACTTGGGACTTTACAATCTGTTGACAAGATCGTCTACATGCTTAATGACGTAATCGACTTATACAACTAATGGTGTATATTCACAAGTTACTACTCAGACAGCATTTTTGTGTTCTTGCAGTACATTCGAACGGCCAATATGCAGGTTATTACATCCAAAAAAAGGCCATTGTAAAGTTTTGCAGAGTATGTGACTTACACTGAACATTTTATGAAGTTAACCCTACTAAAAAGAAATAACTTCTATTAAAACAGATGATACAGATACGTGGTTAATACTTAGTAACTATGACACTTCAGTTATACTTCACCGGGTAAAAACGGTCTGAATCTGGATATATTATGATGATATATGTCACGGGCCATTGCATTTATACCTGATAATGATAAGCTTTCTGACTGCGTTGTGATTTCATATTGTCGCTGTCCCGTGAAAAGCATGTATCTCCAATGCATCAGCTTCTCACGAGCTAAGAAAAACAGTCCTTTTTTCAGCGTTGTGACGGTGCATTTTAACATAATCCAGTTGGTGATTAAATGGTTCATTTGGCCTCACAAGAAGGTCGTGTTTCTCAACTTGTAAAGTAACAAGGATACGTTCCCGATTTTCTGTCTGTGCTAAAACAATAGCCAGGTGCCTACATGAACACTAAAACTGGGTTTATTTGCTGTAATCATTCCTCCCGATCTTACCGACCATTAAGAGCTCGTAGCTTTTTGCTGGACTTGCTTGAGATGGCAGGACGGGGTGGAGTTGAGTGACCTTGCAGCTTCTCAGATGGATTTTTTTTTCTTAAAGAGTAACTATACACCTCCACCAAATCTTGCCTTTGCCGGCCTCAAATGATCTTTTCTTCTGACCCTGCTTCTGTGATGCACAGGTGTACTCCAGGACCCTGTGGCATCACTGATGGGCGTAGTCAGAGGTGAAATAGGCTCGAAACCCTTTAACCAGAGAGCGGAGTGAAACGGCCTGGTGTTGAGTTGCTCTGAAGGAACGTGGCCGAAATGTTCAGATTGCAATTATACCTGGCAGAGATCAGGAGCTGGATTTAAAAGATGGACTTTGACTATGTTTTAGATCAAAATAATTGTCAGATTTCAGAAGAACTCCTTCGTTGGACAAAGCTTTCTGATTCTTGTCTATCTGTAAGTGGGACTGCTTCGCCATGAATTAAGGGTAAACAGACTTTTTTCAAACTCTAAAACATCGATGACTGAGAAACTGCGTCAAACTGCTCGGCTCTGTTCGCTCCAGAAGAGAATGTTTGCCATCTGGACAAATTTAGCGAAGGAGTGCAACGATTAAAAAAAACCAAAACGTCCAGTAGCATATAATCTCAAGGCAGAGCGGACCTGTAGCAGAGCTGAGATGCTGCAGCTTCTTAATGTAGCCTGGGTCAGTACTTCTGCTAATTCATCAGTCAGGCAAACATGGACAAACAAAAACACCCGACGACGTCCTCACTGATATATACATTTATTTGGGAACCCTTTCCTTTTTGTCATTACTCGCTCCACAACATTATTAGCAAACCAGCAGCCAGCAAAATTAAGGCTGGCCTAGAGGGTAACAATACACTACAGACCGGTCAAAAATAACTTTGTGAAACTGGCCCCTGATGACAATCTGGGGCCAGACCACCTCCAGTATGCAGTGTGCGAGCATTTACACCTGTAAATAATTCTCCATCTCATTTAAAAGGAAATTTCTGTCCATTAGCAAACTACCTTATGTGGGTTTGCTTTAAATATACAATACCTGATTCTATAAGTTCATGCTTAAATACTATAAACAGTCTTACCAGACTAAGATAGTGCTAATACACTGGTGAAGCGTCTCCGTCAATCACACCACACTAACATATGTAACATGAACTTTATCGCCTTAACACCAAGAATGGTGATGTGGCTGTACTTATTGCCCCAGGTCACACACAGACAGACAGACGAGAGAGAGAGAGAGAGAAAGGGGGGTGGAGGAAGGGAGAGAGAAAACAACTTGGTTGCCGGGGTGTCGGCAGCATCCTGTAGGTTAGTTGGAAGCTGTGATTACTCACAATGTGTGTTTAATTAATTAGCCTGTGTGGAGACAGCGTGCTGTTCGTCAGGGTCTCTGTCAATACCTCTCCATCCCAGGCTCGACCCCGCTGCCACCTCCCGCACACAGCTCCTTTCATCTTATGGAAATATACACAAGGGACGCACAAGGTGTAACCGCACAGTTTGAGAAGTTTGAGGAGTTAATGAGAAGAGGTTGTCTTGGCTGTAGAAGCATTATTTTCAAGCAGATAGTCATTTGGGTGCTTTGGGCGGGGATTTTTGTGCCCAATCTGACATTTGCCATCAGTCAGTCAGCGTCACGTCACGGACCTGGGCCGAGTGATGCACAATGGCGCATCAAACGGTTCCCATCAGTCCAAGTGCAGTGCAGGGCAGGTGAAAAACTGCGAAGAGCAGCCGTGTTCGTTCCAACGTGTTGTCGACTTGGGACTGACAGTTCAGGGGGCACAGGATGTTTATTATCGTAATTAAAAGGCTGTTATTGTTGATAACGTTGTTACTGTAACTATGATTAATAAAATTGTGTTAGTGCTATATTCCGCTCTCGGGGCAGCCCCCTGATATTCTGCATCCTAGGCAACCGCCTATGTTGCCTATGCCACGTGCCGGCCCTGCATGTTAGCATCTCCAAATGTCAGCGGGACATAAATTAAATCCCCGAATCATGCAACGATGTATTTCTAAACTGAAGATTAGAACACTCTAGAACTCCAACAGGAACTTTTAAGCATAAAATTTAAGGTACGGATACCTTTGTGGAAAAGCATATACACTGACGGCAGGATGAACTGTAATTTGGGCTAAGAGGCTAAAAGTACGGGCTTTAAGTTAGAGGACATGAGACTTACAGTCTCATCGTAGGCAGAAAGGTTGGATGTATTTTTACAACATAATCTTACCAAACTTAAATAAACCTCAATGTATTTCCAATACCTGAAATTAAGATTTTGATTTTCTCTTTCAGGATGCGTCCATTGCACATCGCTTCCACGTTATGAGGGAGAAGCATCCTGAGAAGTTTAACAGCAGGTATGTTTGTGTCTGTTTGCTTTTTATAGAAATGATAATGTACCAACCCAGAGGTTCCCAACTGTTCTAGCCTCAGGGATGAGCAGCAAAGACCACTACGGTCTGCCATGGATGGGTTTATAGATCAACTTTGGTGCCAGTTTGTCCCAGTGGCCACCCACGGTATTGCAATGAGAAAATCCCCAGCAGAGCCAAAATGCATTTTCCCCCATAGACCACCATTATAAAAGAGATGTCTGTAAAACTGTTGACGAGGCACATAGAAGTGCAAACAAGAGCCCGACGCATAGAAAATTTTTGTTTTTGATAGGATTTTTATGGGCTGCATGGGAAAGAGCAAGCGGTGCCAGGAGGAGAAACACTAATGCGCTTGTGCCAAAAACTTTTTTGATAGGCTGCGTAGTGCCACCCCCCCATATAAAAGGCCAGACGATGATATTTGGGCACTGGAAATCGTTTAAAGGACTGTTACAAAAAGCAGGTTGGCAGGCCGGAGTACGTGCTCAAAAAGTGATATTAATTGACAAAAATATTAACGAAACAGAGGGAAAAATTAACGCCGGGAAATTGAACTCAGTTAAATTAAGCCACAGCAACAACAAAAAAAAGATCAAATCTGCAGCCTCACAACAAGTTGCCACCTGCTCTCCTCCTCACCTAACTGAACATACCACCTGCAGAGGTTAGTATGGGGTGAGATACACAGATACTAGGCTTTCCGAGCGTACAGAACACCATGCAGTCGTAAACACTGGATTCTTCCGTTAGTGCTGACAATCACCACTGTGCACAAAGTTCAGCCAAATGTCATCTACTACCGAGCAGTTTTACCTGTCTTCCCACATCCTAACAAAACCCAGTCCTTCACTTCTAAGAGGAGCTAATGGTGCCAACCTGTTTCCCCTCCCCTTGACTGAGCAGCTGATCTACCCCCCAACTACCCAGACAGACCAACTGAAAACATGCGGAGTGGGCTGACCCATCTCTCAGATCATAAACCGGTAAACAAAGATAAACCACATCTCACAAACCTTCAATTACTAAAAACCCTGACAAATTAATGGAAGCATTTGACTGAAATACTCAGGATATAACACACAAAACAGTGATGATGTGGGGCAGCAGGGCCCAGAAATGGGAATGGAGCAGCCTTTTCACAGGCTACTTACGAGGAAGCTGAGAATGGTACTTCAAAATAAAAGCTATTTCACAGTAAAATTGAAGTTGAAAAATGTAGTTGGCCGGTGATTCACCTTCAGTGTCTAATGATTTGCTCAAACGCCTTAAATGTTGTGGCTGCAGGTTTGTGAAACAAGCAGCTTTTAACACAAAAGTTGAAGCCGGAGGGCACATGTCTGTCATGCCTCATGGTCAGGGTGAATTTTTACATTGTCGAGATACTGAGATCATTGAAATGAATTTCAAATTCAGGAGACCAGACTGGCGCCCTCAGAATCCAGAATCTTCCACCCATGTGGCAGACTTTGGTACTGGTTTTGATCCAGATAAACGCCAATTTTTAGGCAGAATTTCAAAGTTTTCTATTTCTGGAGAGGAGGTGTACGCCCTGAGGATAAGGCTGAGTAATCATCAGGGTCCTCGAAGGATGAAAATGGTCCCTCAATCAATGACCGTGACGGAAAGAAGTCCAGATTTTAAAAAAAGATATAAAGAAATCAAATCACACATTACTGACAGTCTAAACGAGCCTGGGGTGCATTTGCAGATCCAACAACAGACTGGGGCATAGATGCTCTGGAGCTCAGCATGACGAATGGACGGACTTCATATTTAGCGTTTGTGATTACCTTGAGGAGATGCGTTCACCTTTGGAGAAGAACAAATGTGGCATCTATGTTTCCATCAATATTTAACGTCTCCAATACATCTCCACTAGCGCCAGGGAGTAATTGCAAGCCTAATTGAATTTGCTTGGCTAGTTTGACATCATGGATCTGTCAGACTGATGACACACAGCCTCCTAATAATCCCATTTGTACTCATTATCATATTTTACCCTGGTCTTAGTAGAACATATAGCCAACTATCCTTCTGCCGCTCATCGCCTGAACACGCGGATACACTGGCGAAAGGGAAGGGAAGGGGGTTTCGTATCCACACAGGCCTGTCGTCTAATGGTCTAATGGTCTAACTCCACCGTAACCGATGGTTACGAGGGATGTGCCATCGTGTTGGAGAAATGCCAACGAGCAGGGGAGACTGTAACGTTATCAAGTCTGAATTCACTGTTTCAACAAAGAGAGTGTTGGGTGAGCTATCCTGTTGCCAGTCCAACATGGCGGCACATCCCTCATCAGTGTTGTCAGCCAATTTTCCTTTTTTAATACAGTTTGTTAGAGTCAGACTCTGTCACTTTCTACATCTACATGCAGGACACATGGACTGCATCTCTGTTGTTTTACCCCATTTTAAGCCTTTGTGAAAAATGATTGAGATATTTTAAGAAAATTATTCTGTCTGTTATTCGAATTCAATTAATAATTCACGAGGGGGAATGGGTTTAGGATCTCTCTATTACACACTATCCTTGCCAATTCAATAATGCATGATTATAGTTTTTCAAGGTAGCATAGATTTTGTTGGATTTGTCCAAAGGGCTGGTGTCCATTGGAAGTATATTGCAACTTATCACAGAGTCATTTTCCTGCAGCCGGAAGCTCTTTCTCAGGAACTTTGGTGACAATGGAAGTCAAAGTGTGGCTTGTCTCAATGGGAATATTTTATTTCGCTCGTAGCAAGTCTGAAATAAGTATGTTTTTCTCTGGAATGAATGAAGAGAACACAGAGCGATGTTTTTGACGAGCTTCTAAAAAGGTTCAAACATCACGAAACTCACTCGGTACAGCAATGCGCCGGAAGCTTTCCCGATTGTAGTAACAGCAGTGTTCAAGCTTTTCCACCGGGGGAGTAATGAAGCCTATAAACACAGACTTAGAACATTAATTGCAACAATAATGTTGATAAAAACATTAAAGCCACTTTGCAAACATATTTTTTACCCAAAAACATCGCTGTAAAATTTAAAATAACTTGTTATCTCTGCCGAAGTCAACAATATTACAGTGTATTGAGATGAAAAACGTTTTCCATTAAATGCAAGTCAAATTTTAACAAATTACTCCAATTGTGGGGGTTATCCTGCGACTCAATAAACTTTTCAACAACAAATACAACAACTCCACATGTGACATTACACAGTAATATTACAGCAGTGACTCCAAACCAATTTTTTTTAATTAGCAGCTTTCAACAGTTACCAAGCAACCTCTTCCAGAGGTGAAATGTGAGTAATTACTACCGAACCTGATTAATTTTATCGCATATTTTGTAACATCAAATTGAGATGTTCCATTTTTATCTATTTTAAATGCATAATATTGCAGTGGATTTGTGAGGGATGTATCTATATTCTATTTTACTATCGTACTATCAACAAAAACAGCCTTTCTATTGTACTGTCACAATAGTAAGTGGAAAGAAGTTTGTTAATATGCAACATAATTCTAAACTCAATTTGCACACATAATATCTTAATATTCAAATATGTATATTTTTAATTAAATAGTTATACTGTATATTTTGATTTGTGATTCTTGAAATAGTTAACGTCTAGATATATAATCTACTGTTTCTCAGATTTGAATATCATTAAGTATCAATTAAAGTATTTTTTCAATTATTTTACAATCTTTCTAAACCCTTTATAGACGAATCTGATTCTCTAACAACCTGCCTTATTCAATTATTTTAATATCCCCTGATGGATGTAAAAAAACTAAAAAATAGGAAATGCACTGTTGGCAGAAAACAAGCTAATGTATTGCATATCCAGAAAGCATTTTAGCATCTTTTTATAGATCAAAAACACTTATTATGATGTATTTTTCTATTGTTCTCTTGTGCCCATATATTTTCAAACCTTACCTTTATCATCGGACGGGTTTCAAGGTCAAGATAAATACATAAATTAAAAATGTCCGAATTTCAATTCAACTTGGAAAAAGAAAAATGTCAAATATTGAATTATAAGATTTTAATATGACAGCAGTAATAGCTCTTCACGTCTCATATGCACCAAATCTATACATTTTGTCACCGTTTGACCTTAAAGAAACTGAATATTTAATCAGCTTTAATTACCATCAAAACAACATCATGTAGCTTTTCGTAATTACGAAATGAGAGGATGCTGTTGATGAAAAGCAGGGGTCATACGCTCTCCCCGCCTCATCCCTCTCGTTCTATCCATCTTCTGTATTTGCACCTTGGGGTGATTACCAGGGTGAAGGTGTGAAGATTTGACACTCGGCAGATAGATTCATTTGCTGCCACTGCCGGACCTGGAGGTGATAATGAGGTAAAGGATTAAAAGCAGACAATCAGTCGGCCCGTGACGAGGGCTGCGCCACCTCCTCCCCCATTGCCACTCCTCCTCAACTGCCTTGTTAAAATACACCCCCCCCCCCCCTTTTTTCTTTTTTCTTTTTCTTTTTTTTTTTTGCTGATCTCCCATGTAATTACACACTAATCTCTTATTCGGGGACAGAGGAGGAAAGAGAAGTAGAGGGAGAGAAAGAGCGAGGGTTTTGAAAATTAAGAACTTTCCGCTGTTATCCAGTTTCATTCCTTTATACTGTTTTTCTGAACTTCTTGTTAGAACTTGTTAGATCGTGAGCCACCTACCAGATTAGTCTCTTTTGTCCTGTTAACCAGTTCTCACTTTTGACGTACATAACTGTACCAAAGATGACACTCATATTTTGGCCCATCTCTAAACTTTTTGGGGCAGGTTATATCTACTCTACGATGTAACTCGTATCCAATATAGTGACACCGACTTTAGGCAGAGTAATAAAAGACATAATTTCTGTATTTTCCATTTAGATTCCTCCTTTCTTTCCCATTTGTTGTTCTGTCTCTAAGGTGGCAGGATATCTTCAAACCTTGTCAATGGATTTTAAAGAAATTCAGTGGAAAGTTAGGTGTTGAGACGAGAAACAGGTGATGGTTTTGTTTGTGCAGATAGTACCATTTATCCTTTCATGCATAAGTCCTGAACCTTGAGGCGTAGAAGCAGCTTTGTTCTCCTGTTTCAAGATGAATCTATCAGTATAGGCCGCACCCACTGGTGGCTAAGCAAAGTTACTGCGATTTTATTTTCATAAATCATATTTTTTTATTTTACACTTTGTATCAAATCTTCAACAAAATTTAGGCGTCGCGTAAAATGTTACTATTTTCCTATGATTTTGAATGTTTTGTTGAGGGACCTACTTGACGTGTACTGCCCTAAATCTCGATTGCCGGTGTGAATTTCAACCTCACGTAACCCTGCATAATTTGATGGCATCCTGCCAACAGGTGGCGCTGCATCAACATGATGAATTTAAACCACTCTATTTCCAGACAAAAACATCAATATTCAGCAACCAAAAAAAAAACAAAACTGAAATACATTCAATAACAAATCTTTTAAAAGTCTCTCTTTCTACAATATCTGCACACGGCAGAAAGATGGGCACCCAGCAGCCGAAGGGTTAAGGTGCATACCGTGTAACCACAACGCTGCCGCTTCGTTTCTGGCTGTGGACTTCGGTTTCACGTCATACCCCTGTCTTTCCCCGTGTTTCCTGTAAATGACGATCAAAAAAAGTTATGTGGAGGGGTAGGCAACTAAAATGGTTGGCTAAGGCTGGGGAGAGATGAGAAGGCAACGTTGATTGTAGGTCTGCGATGGGACACGAACCCCCTTCTCCTGCATCAAGTGTAGATGTGCTACACGCCCATGCACCACCCCACCCTCCACAACCTTACGTTCCAACCTCGCTACGTATACAGCAGGACACACATTGGCACTGAATGTTGGCACTGAGCATTAATCGTGAAGTGTGTAATCAGCCACTGCGGATCAGTAGTACTTGTAGCACACTTCATCCTTCATGTTGCTAAACGGGATTTATGTTCCAGCTCAGCTGAACTGCTGTGGTACCAATAACGTGACATCTGTCTCCGGTGAATTATTAAAAATTTACTCTCGTGATTTTTTTCCAGGACCAGCATTTTAAATCTGATTCACATCTAGGTTAAAATCCACAGGATCCATTGAAGCAATTTTCTGTGTCGCCGAGATCTTAGTTTGAAAACGAAACTGGCCTCCATGCACAGGGATGTGTTCTGATAGCTGGTTCCATTTTGGATCTGGGACCAGGTTGGTAAAATACCCAGATCTGTGAAGCTCCAGAGCCAACGAATCCTTTATTGAATCTTCCTTTTCACATTCCCTGTGCAGTTTAGTCTCTTTTGCCTCTCACTCTGACATTACAGGAGCCGGCAAAGAAAAAAAAAATCCGATGTATACAAACACACCGTAACCCAGCAACGCTGTTGTAAACAGACATGGTGGACCCTCTGAAAACGTTCCAAAGTCAACAAAAAGACTGCAAAATGCAAACTTTTTGGGAGGGTGCTCATGAAGAAGGGGATAACGACAAGTCCTTTGTTTAAATATTTGCATTACAACGTGTTAAAGTAAGAACTTGTGTTATTTTTGACAACTTGAGAGGGGATGAGTGCTCGGCCTCAGCCTACCTCCAGTGTTAGGCTGTAATCTGTGACCCAACGGATTCTGTGACCTGTAGCAGTACAATGAGCCTGCCTTCAGGCAACGTAACGAAAAGTGCACTGCGTAGCCAAATATGAGCGATTTATTCTGTTGATATTGATGGAATGATAAAGTAGAAATAATATTATTTTCACTATTTTGTTATTACTTTAGCTTCTACAGCTTTTGCAGCTGCAGCACAGTCCCACAGTGAGCAAACGCCCTTTTCCCCTCACCACAGTACGAACCACAATGGCACTCAGAGAGCGCAGACCTCCGCAGGTCAAGGCCAGTGCCAAACAACATATACCAGACTTCAGAGAAAAAAATTCAAATTCACAGTAAATGGTCTGGATCTGCAACAAAATTGAGTGGGTTCCTCCCTGGCCCGTGCCCCATCCCTCTGCCAAGTTCAGTGGGAATCGGCTCAGCGGGTTTTGCGTAATCCTGCCGACAAATAAACGAACAAACAGACACGGGTGGACACATAACCTCCTTAGCGAAGGCAAAATGAGTCAGGACGGGGTTAATGAACGTCACAGAGCGGTGACAAAATATGTGGTTAAAGCCCTACACTCCTTCGACACGGTAGTCAGTGGTTCAGGTTCGATACTTCATTAGCAGTGTCATGCTTATCTGGTAATTGGTCACTAAATCACAATTAAAATGACCAGTTGTGTTATGAACGCGATTAGAGAAAAAGTTCTATCTTTTGTTACACAGAACGCTTGATATTTGTTATGTAACTGCACTGGGTGAAATAAAAAGAGCACTTTTATTCGCTAAACGCTGTCTTCATTTCCCACCAAACAAATTGGATAAAAAGATTGTTGATAGTCAATAAGAGAATTTGGAACTGGATTCCGATTAGATAAAACGCTATCGATACCCATCCCTGTCTGGCAGCTTTTTGCTTCCCACATAAATTAGACAACGTCGTATCTGCGGGGGGAAACACCTGATTTGGGACCTTTCAGCCGCACTGTGAAAGCTGCAGCGGCTTCACCCGCAATGTTTGTTTATTCCGTGGCATCAATCATGGCACCTTGATGTTCCCTTGATATTTGCTATGCATACCCAGATCTATTTCGGTCCTGAGACATCTAACACCGTCAGCGCACTCCTCCAGAGCCACTCTGCCCCCGTGCGCCCACAGGCCCTCGCTGTGCTGCGTAACCATCCTGAGTTAACCTTTCCTGAAGGCGCAGGGAAGCCCAGGCATGGAGCGCTCTTTAGCATAATGAGTATGTTCATCAAAGCCCTGCGACGTGCTGGATGGGGCCTTCGGATTCACCAACACACGCGCGCGTCAACACACCCACGCCAATGTGTGCGTTCGCATGTACGTGTGCGCAAGTTTCCTGCCGAGCTGGGAACAGGGCCACAGGTGACGGCGCTCTAAATTGCACATGCACACACACTCGTTTACACACACACACACACACACACATGTGCATTGGTGGACCTCAGTAGTGGCCGCCCTCAGACCTCATTTGAGGATGAAATCGTTTATGTGACCAAAGTGTCATCTATAATTAATGACCACTTGTGTGTAATTTAGAGGGGATCTCACCTGTGGCCCTGTCCCCAGCTCAGTCGGAACACACACACACACACACACACACACACACACACACACACACACACACAGAACACAAACACACATTCTCAAGTGAACACAAGAATCTCCACGTTCAGCAGGAGGGCTGAGCAGATTTAATTCACAGCTTTACTCTGATAATGATAAAATGACGATGACCATTTTTTTTTAGATTTAAAAACATTATTTTTAATGACTATCATGACTCCCTGACATCTACATGTCTGCATAATAGGTATATATTTTCTACCTCTGTCCCTCTGTCTGTGCATATACTAGCCAGAGTGGTGGTGTTGTCTCCATCTGTGTAAACAGAGAAATTGTTTGCATATGGCCAATTATTATGTAATATACAAGACTTAAGATTTATTTATTTATAAGACTTTATAAGGTTTTGTCTCACAGATGGGGGCAACACAATTCAGTCAGAGGTACTTTGTAAATAAATAGAAATGATTTTTTTTTCTTGCACCCAAAAACCTAAGAGGAGGTTGAAGTGGTCTATCGAGTCCTGTGTAGTGGCTGCAGATCTTTCTCTCAGGGTTTGTAAGGCCTCAACAGAAAGAAGATAGGGCAGCCTGTATGTTGCCTGAGAGGCGAACCCCAGGGCAAAAAAAGTCAACAAGGCACTCGTACCTGTTCATAAAACTAAACTGCTGTGAGCAAACGCTAAAGGAGCACTTCTGGTGAATCTCCACAGCCTTTGTTATTTATAAGTCCTCCAAGCCATCATATCCCTGGTCGCTTGTCCCTTAACACACTAACCTTAACACACTAACCATGTGTTAAGGCTGTGGAACGGTCACAGTTTGCTTAGGTTTAGGCACAAAAACTACTTGGTTGGTTTTAGGTAAAGATCATGGTTTGGGTTAAACTAAGTTCTTTCATGGTTCGAGAACCCTCATCGTCACGTTTCTAAAATAAATAATAAACAGTTAAGGTTTTCCAACAGTCATGGATAAAACAAAGGTTATCTATCGGTTTGTCACGGTAAATGAAGAGCGGTCTCTTGTGTGAAAGTCCTGTGCTTCGCCGACCCATCCATCCATCCTGACGTCGACTCTGTCCCTCCATACCCTGTGTCCCCTGACTTCCTCCTTTGCTCCTGTCATAATTACTACAGTTGCTAGAGGTTCGCTTAACAATAAAATTTATCATAAAAAGCTGCCAGCGCAGGCGACCTATGGGGCGCGGGGAAGCATGTGAGCGACCGACTGCTTTCGAAGGGTAACGAAGGAAGATCACTGACCGAATCGCACTCTGACCGTAGAAACTAAAATCTAACTAATTTCTCCCTGCTGATGTGTTGCCGGAGTTGTCAGACCTTCGATAAACATGTCGCTAAAACACCCGTCAGTCCCTGTAAACATTATGAAATCATTAATGAACGGCATCGCTTTGTTAAGTTCGTGTCACTTCCCAAAGTCAGTGGTTCTAGTCGAAACATTAGCACGGTATCACACATAAGATATTTCATTTCAATTTTGAATTACTGCAAGTTTTTAATTCTTCTTCAGATCATCAGGTTTTCGTATGACTTCAGTCGCAGTGTCACTAACTGTTATAACTGGCTTCTAAAACGTGATGTCAGGTGTTCATGAATACTGTGTATTTGCCAAAGTTCCCCACTCTACGGCTGTGGCCCCCATACTGCCGCCCCCCCCCCCTTAAAGGGTCACAGATGATCTTTTTTGTCAGTTTCTCATGAGATACTGGAAACGTGGTAGTTCATTATTTACCCTGGAAACACATATCTGTGAAAGAATGATCTAAACTCAAGTTCATCTACTAGCTTTTTCTTAAGCTTTCGGCCTTGTCCCAAAACCTTATTCAGTGACCCCGTGTATGACCAGTTCTTGGCACATTAACATGCTTTACACGTGAACAGCTGAGCAAGTTCAGTCTAATGAGGAAAGCTGTTGGGCATGTCCAAAAGTTCGGGAAAAAGCTCGAGTGTAAAGGTTGAGTTTAGAATTTTTTTTTTCACAGATCACTTTTCGGTTGAACTGCTCGCAACTTAGATATTCGAAACCCGTGACAGAGACATTGACGTAGACATCGCTTTGCTTTGAATGGTCAAGACCCAAAACATCTGGTAATCCATGATCTAGAGGAGGAGGCACTGACTTTGTCATTTAAAGGTCAGAAGATATAGAGGTCTAGGTTAAAACTGAAGGTCTTGAAGAAGGCTAGGTTACATATTACCATTGTTTCAAGAGCATTTCATTTGCTATATGTCAGTCTTTTAAAGATCTAAAAAGATGCCACTTTCAGGCTGGGGAGAGTGTCTCCAAGTTGGAAACAATGGTCCAGTATTACTCACTAAAAACAACTGTGGAGATTTAAAATCAACTAGTGAGATTTCATTTCTGCCTCCACAGCGGCTCGGCTCACAAAGATAAAATGTGTGAAAATGAAACATATTTGAGGAGTCAAGCTGATCATTTCACTTCTGTGTCATTTTACTTGTTCAGTTTTTGTATTTGTTACCAAAGATGTTGGATATTTTAAACCGTTATCATTTGTTTAAAAAAAAAAAAACCCCAACATCGGAGTCATTGCAGTAAAACAGAAAGAAATACATTTTTCAAACTGGTTGCTGCATCTCTGAAGGCAGGGAGATACAAGTCAGGTCATTTCTCAAACTGCCAGTCGGAGTTGGAGCGCTCCAGGCGGTGTCATGTTAAACAAAACAGTGCATTGATGCAATGCACAAAGAGTTGGTTATGTCAATGCGATATTTATCACCTCTGATCAAGAAGAAATTAGTGTGAAAATAAGGTCGTAGATCATTGTGGGTTAGATTAAGTGTCAGAGGGGAAAAAAATCAATGGCGCTGTGCCTCGCGTTCAGTGTGGCCGGTGGAAGGTGCATCTAAAGGTGCTGTGGCCTCAGGACAGCGACGCTACACTGAAGCTTATCGCCTCTGACATCCTTTAATATGGTGACCGAGCAGTGGCGGCTTGATGAGCATGGGTGTATTGTTCAGACTCAGGCGGTTTTAGCTACATTTGTCCCCCTGATGTTCAGCTCGCCAGTCTCTCTTTCTTCTTTTGGTTCGTGATGTTTTTCTAAAGCTCTTTTGTGTTGTTTTTCCTCTTGGCCACACAATTTGTATTTGCCCTCTTCTTTCAGTTTTGTCTTAGGCTTTGTTTGTGCGATTAAACAAGACCTCAGTGGCTCTGGAAACCTGAGCCACTGTTTTCTTTTGGCCTGCCAGCTGTGACTACCACAGCTGATCTCACATGCACACCGCTGAAGTTATTATTGCACTACACTTTGCATTGATACACTGCAGGTAAAATCACAGCAGAGGCCTTGAAAACCTGCTATGTACAGTACGATGCCGCTTCAACGGGAAATATAATGAGTTAACTTCTACGATGTCCTGGAAGGATTCAGGAGCTTAAAGTCAACCAACAGTTTAAGGAAATGGACAATTTATGTTCACTTTTATTGCATTTACCATAAAGTAAGGTCTAATCTACCTTAACGGTATCATCTTACTCGAGTGGACACTGCTCAGTCAGTCTGTCAGATGAGTCCAGTGTTTAGCATCAGTCGGCAGATAACAAACGACAATCCGATCCAACCAATGAGATGCTCCTAATTACCTAATGAACAGTGACACGAGGTGATTTGTTGCCATGGTGCGCTTGTTAGGTTAAGTGGTGGGAATCGACAGGACAGTAAGATGTTGTCTCCTCCTGTATCTGTTCTTAAAGGTGCTTTGGTTTCCTGCATTTGGCTCCAGCTGCCCCGACTGCAGTGTGGTTCTGCTGTACTGTAAACAAAACCCCCAGGGCTCGCTGTTCAGGATGGTACTGCACAGAGGGCGTAGTCGTGCTGTAAAATTTGATGAGAATCACTGGAGTACAAGAGGTCTGTTGAATGTGCAGTGGGTTTTTCTCTCAGGTAAACTCGGGAGAAATGTCTGCCCAACAGGTGAATGGTGTAGCAGCTCTGTGAGCCCACTGATATGAGCCTGAGTGCTCCAGCCGTTTAGCATGGAACTCCTTTAACAATGTCGGACTCATCCAGGACAGCTTAAAAAAAAAAAAAAAGACTTGATGCAACAGAAAAAAAGGTCTTTATCAAACTTTCGTGTGTAGTAGTACTCTGCAGCACCTGTAAACAGACTTTGGTATGTAAAATTGGTGGAGTTCTCCTTTAATATACTTCCAGAGCTGAGCCTACCACAAGCTCTAGTTCTTTGTTCCTTTCCTACAGTTTCTCCCCGTGTTCCTCTTTTCTCTTCACTTTCATGAAGTGGAGTCATGTAGCCTTGGTATACGTGCTAAAGTTGAAAAATTCAATTCGTACAGACCTTCGCCTCACTTCGTGACACCTTTCCACGCCCATTCATGTCTCCCCACTGACTTTGTATGCAATCGTGTCACCTCTAAAACTTGCCTCGCCTTGAGTCTTAACACGGCTCTTGAACGTACCAAAAACATACCAAAACCAGCTTCAACAGAGCATCAACAAAGGATCAAAGTCACAGCATCCAAACCTTTCCCTGTATCTGGCTTCATTCTCTCCATCAGTCACCAACCACTAGTTTTGAATATGCTTTTCAAAGTAGCCACCTTCATTTGCTTGTTTGCAAAATTGCCCAGGCCTATGTTCATGTGCTCTCCTGGGTTTTCCCACTCAACTGCTGAGCTGGAGGAGGTGTAAGGACGTGTTGTTGTGGAAAGCCTCTCAGCACGGGCCTGTCGCCCTCCTGCCTCCTCCCACCTCCCTCGGCTCCCATCCCTCTGCTATTGACCATGTTGCACATTATAAATCAACTGCGAGTTGAGCTACCTTGCAAGTATCCTAATGAAAGCTCATTTATAAAGTGGCTAAATGGTCCTGACAAAAGTCCTAATGAGGAAATCAATAATTCAGTGATTGTTGCTCTGCTTATACTAATACGTCCCTCTTGTAGTGCTTTGATTCCAGCTAAGAGAAGGCCATTTTTTACCGTTTTCAGATCTGCATGTCAGCACTGTTGTAGGTTTTTTTTTTTCTGTCCCTGTAGCTTTGAGATAAATTGTGTGGTGTTGCCTGTTGTTTCTTGGAAAGATCAAAAGCCATCTGGGATCTGTGCTTCTGTACAGAATTAACCAGAAATCTTTATTTGTTTTTTGTTTTTTTTTTGTGAGAAATGACTATGGAGAGCTTAACATCACTGATCATTTTCAAGTATACAATAACTTATTTCCCGCCTTCAGTGAGACTTGCGGCAGCCTGTTTTCACTGAAGGCGCTAAGAGGAGGCTTGGATATTTGCCACAAAAAGTGGAGAGGAAACATCTTCCACTGAGTAATTCACCTCAGACCATTGGTGAGTGGAGGAAGTTGGTTTTGACTTCTTGCAAAGCTCTTTACCTGCAGCGAACACAGTCTTCTAGGAATAAATAAGTCTGTTACACAGGATCCAATTTCCCATGCCACGTAAGCAATTTTAAAACCTGCTTAGATGTTGAAGAAGTGCTGGTACGTGTAGGTATGTGACCGGGATTATCACATTAGCGTCGCACCGTACGCTTGAGATGTCGTGCATAAGGGCGACAACATAAGCCTGAAAGTTCAACGGTTATTTTGAACATCCTCCCTCCGCATCTCCCTGACTGCTCCTCAGATCTGAAGCTGCTGCCCTGACCTCCTGTGTGCTGTATCCATCTATTTCACATTAAACCTAATACCCTCTCCTATAACTCCTATAGGTTTCAACAGCAAAATGTTCACCCCGAGCCTGACTCAGCAGGACGAGGTCCCAACAATTGTGCTGTTGGTCAGTCATGAGCACGATATTAGCTTGCAATAAAATGCAGTTTGGGAATTCGCAGCTCCTAGAAAAAAAGGATTCATTATGTTTGTGATGACTCTGACATTTTTCTGTACTGCCACCGTCACGTCAAAACTGTCAAGTGTATCAAAAAAACAAATTGCAGAAATTCTAAAAGCCTAATTGACTGACAAAATGTATGCTCTTGTACAGGATAGGCCCTCTAGAAAATAAACTAATGGAGGAATGGAGGGAGGGAGGACATTTCAGACACTCCATTATCTTTCCATGACATTAGCCTTAACATTACACTGCCTTGACATTTTCTTAGGACATACTGGCTCCCAGCACTTTTTTTTAATATTATTTTTTTTTTTCTGTCCCTGTAGCTTTGAGATAAATTGTGTGGTGTTGCCTGTTGTTTCTTGGAAAGATCAAAAGCCATCTGGGATCTGTGCTTCTGTACAGAATTAACCAGAAATCTTTATTTGTTTTTTGTTTTTTTTTTGTGAGAAATGACTATGGAGAGCTTAACATCACTGATCATTTTCAAGTATACAATAACTTATTTCCCGCCTTCAGTGAGACTTGCGGCAGCCTGTTTTCACTGAAGGCGCTTAAGAGGAGGCTTGATATTTGCAACAAAAAGTGGAGAGGAAACATCTTCCACTGAGTAATTCACCTCAGACCATTGGTGAGTGGAGGAAGTTGGTTTTGACTTCTTGCAAAGCTCTTTACCTGCAGCGAACACAGTCTTCTAGGAATAAATAAGTCTGTTACACAGGATCCAATTTCACATGCCACGTAAGCAATTTTAAAACCTGCTTAGATGTTGAAGAAGTGCTGGTACGTGTAGGTATGTGACCGGGATTATCACATTAGCGTCGCACCGTACGCTTGAGATGTCGTGCATAAGGGCGACAACATAAGCCTGAAAGTTCAACGGTTATTTTGAACATCCTCCCTCCGCATCTCCCTGACTGCTCCTCAGATATGAAGCTGCTGCCCTGACCTCCTGTGTGCTGTATCCATCTATTTCACATTAAACCTAATACCCTCTCCTATAACTCCTATAGGTTTCAACAGCAAAATGTTCACCCCGAGCCTGACTCAGCAGGACGAGGTCCCAACAATTGTGCTGTTGGTCAGTCATGAGCACGATATTAGCTTGCAATAAAATGCAGTTTGGGAATTCGCAGCTCCTAGAAAAAAAGGATTCATTATGTTTGTGATGACTCTGACATTTTTCTGTACTGCCACCGTCACGTCAAAACTGTCAAGTGTATCAAAAAACAAATTGCAGAAATTCTAAAAGCCTAATTGACTGACAAAATGTATGCTCTTGTACAGGATAGGCCCTCTAGAAAATAAACTAATGGAGGAATGGAGGGAGGGAGGACATTTCAGACACTCCATTATCTTTCCATGACATTAGCCTTAACATTACACTGCCTTGACATTTTCTTAGGACATACTGGCTCCCAGCACTTTTTTTTAATATTATTTTTTTTTTTAACTTATTATAATTTTTTTGTTATTATTCGGACAAGCTTTACATTTATTTCCCCACTCACCCATTACAGTTGCAATATCATCTGTGTGATTTATGCCATCTAAAAGACCTTTACCACCAGGGGGCCTCTTAAGAATTTATTTTATTTTGTATTTTATTGTTTATCCAACAGGGAAAATACACAATATTCAGTATTTATTGCACTAGATATAGCTTAAAAGCTAATTTCCATCTGGGCCCAGGTTACGAAGTAAAATACAAAAAGCTGTGATTGTGTGATATGTGTGTGATTCACTACCCGCGGTAGGTTTTCACACTGCCTGCTGAAGAGAGCTTTTACAGACCAACACGTAGCTTTTCTTTTAATAAACAGTTTTGGTCGCCTCCTGTTTTTGCAGCACGGAGAAAGTCAAATTCTGACTCTTGATTAGTCAAACTGTATTTCTCTTTAAAAAAAGGACAGAGAGAGCTGCCACCCTAGTTTAATTGGCTCAACTGGCCAAATTAACAAGTCGCATGACAAGAAAAGTTCAAAAGATCCAGCCCATAACTACCCCCACTGGCCTTAACTTGTGCCAGGTGACAAACATTAAATCTTTCCTATCTTGTTCCCTTTCACATTTGAAGCCACACTAATGCGCTGTGCTCGTTCATAACTGTAAAATAAATAATAACCTCATGCCGAAAGAAATGTTTATTCAGCTAAAAAAAACATACATGTGTTAAATATGATATCCTCCCTTCGATTTCACATGATTTGATATCAGTTTTTAAGGTCTGGATTGCACTGTAAGGCATACACTGGCACGATTAGCATGACTACAGGGACTACCCAGGCCGCTGCGTTATGTCACGCTTCACTAATAAAACTAAAAATATAACAAAAGAGGGAAAACAAATAATCAAATGCTCCAATATGAGAATACAATGACGTTTTATTCCTGTAGCCATGAGAGGACGTAAGCAGCATACGGACAGATGGTGACTCACCCCTGCGAGGTCACCGATCATCGGCCTTAGTAATGGGAGTCTGTGCTGTAGGATGCGTGGGGAGCAGCGCCCCATCCTCTGTTAATTGCAGGGGCAGGTAGATTACCCTCTTACACCCCTCACGGGGCCTTAATGTTGAGCATGGGTACCCAGTGGCCGCTGCATGCGCTCCCTCGGATGCCTCCTCAACTGGCCTGAGATTCATCATCGTGCCTCAATGTGTGATTAATGAAGCACATTATGCGTTCTTTGGAGATTAACGACTCTGTGATTTTGGTCAGCGGTAAACATTAGAGGTGTATTTCCTGTGTAGTTTAGAAGATTCTTTTTCAAACACAAATACACCTTTTCCGAATGGTCTGCTGTTTCTTTTTCTTTTTCGTACGCTCAGCATATAGGGGACTGGAGACAGAGAAGAGACGGGGAGATGCTACGATTGTACAAGCTTCAGATTTTGATGTGTTGGAAAACACTCCTGTTTCCTCTTTTCTTGGTCCCTTTGCAGTTCCTGTTTTCTTGTCTTTTTCAGAACAAAGAATAAGCTGTGGTACTTTGAGTTCGGCACTTCGGAGACCTTTTCGGCCACATGTAAGAAGCTCCACGACTTTCTGGAGGTTGAGGTAAATCAAACCATGTATTTTCTGTTTGTGGAGACAAAAAAGAAACAAACAAGCAAAGTCAATATTTTTTTAAAGTCACTGCTTTTGTACCTTATCATCTCTATTATGCCAATCCTTGAGTGAATCCTAAGCAGTCATACCTTTTCTTCCTGGTAATATGAAGAATGTAAGAGTAGGCAGGGATAATGGTGCCTCTTAAACATATTCTAGTCAACCATTGTTCAATGAATAGCCCAGATTTGTACTAGTTTCACATTCTCACAGACAACGTGTTGATGTGTGAAGGCTATCTGTACACGCCCACCCCCACCCCCCGCTTCTCACTGAACCTCGGTTCAACACACAGGTAATTAGTCCTACATGAACCTGCTGTGTGTGATATTGAGTGATAATGAAAATGGTGTCTATACAATTCATCTTTCCCCTTCTCAGAGCTATCCACACAGTGCAGAGGTCTTTATTAATTAGTGTTGGATAAGTACCTACTGGAGTAGAGCAGGTATGGGGGTGAAGACAGGTCCAGGCTGGTGTAAAATCCAATATTTCGAACATTGCGCTTTTATTATTGGCCTGACGATTCTGGTGAACTCTTTTCAGCTTAATGGGATCAAATCGACAGGAATGGTGGTTTAAAAACAGGCTCAGGCTCAGCCAGGGATACAGACCCATATTCAAGCACATGCAGAGGGACAGGCTCAGGTCAGACGGACAGGTTTAGGCTCAGGCTCAGATTGAGAGACAGGTTTAGACTAATACGGCAAAACAAGTTCACACAGGATCAGACAAAGAGACAGAGACTGATTCAGGTTTAGGCTCAGAGAAATGTTTAGGCTGAGACAAAGAGAGGCTCAGGGTAAGGGTCAGACATTTTCAGGCTAAGGTTAAATTGGAGCAACATTTTCGGGCTCAGGTTCAGATTGAGAGACAAGTTCAGACGGAGGTGCAGAAACAAACACAGACTGTGACAGAGGAACAGGGACACTCAACTGAAACAGGAGGTCATCATCATCGTAGCTCAACTGTCTGTCCTGTTCCAGCTGAATTCAGAACAACTTAGAAGCTCTTGATTGGCTCAAAGCTCAGGCGAATCATTATTTAGACTAGGTGTAATTTGAGCTAGCGCTGCTTACCACATAATCTGTGAACTAAACAACTGTTTCAGAGCTACGTCCGTGGGTTGGTTCAAATGCATGTTTACGTCCGACATACAGTACACTTGTTCCTCAGATGAATTCTGGCTGTTTAGCTATACAGTCATAGTACCTAATTTTCAAACATCAAATGCGTTGGTTTTATGTTTGCGACAGAATTTTTTACTCAGCGATTTTAAGTTAAAGACACAATAATTTCACTAATAATTGAAGTTTCACTCGCCTGATAAGAATATTTCTGCCTGGATTGATTTGAAACCTCAAGATTCCCCCTTCATGGCTACTAAGTAAATTTATTACCGAAGAAAAACAACAGACTGCAGTCAATAGAATTGCTATAAATAAATGTAGGTTTAAGTTTTTGCACAGCAACTGTGTCCTGTCATTGCTCAAACTACAGAAAAATGCATCTTACGTTGATTACCCATATGAAAGATGTCTGCTAAGCCAAATTCTCAACGTCTTTTCCCCTCTGTTTCTTTCTCCTTTCTAAAAGTGTGACGGTGTTACTCTTGACCTCAGTAGCATCTCACTGGAAGGCATTGCCATTCTCAACATTCCCAGCATGCACGGTGGTTCCAACCTCTGGGGCGAGAGCAAGAAGAGGAGGGGAAACCGAAAGGGAGGAAAAAAGGGCCAAGACAAGAGGACACCAGTGGTCGACCCCAAAGAGCTCACGTTCGCAGTTCAAGGTAGCCTTGACAGCATAAGAGTTGACGTGACTGTTACAGTCGTTGGCATAAATACTGATGTCACTGCAGTAAACAATCCCATTAGAGCACTAATCCAAACTGTTCTAAAACACAATCGACAGTATGTTTTTAGCCACACTTAGCGACGTGGGATGTCAATATCGGTTGGATGGATCGCCATGAAATTTTGCACAGACATTCACGGTCCCCAAAAAGATAAAGCCTGATGAAACTGTTGATCCCTTGACTTCTTTTAACGCCACCAGCGGTTCAAAGTTTTCAGTTATCCAGTGAAAAATCTCAACATCTACGAGATGGATTGTACAAAATTTTGTACAGACATTTCTGGCCTCCAAGCGATGAATCCTGGCGATCCCCCTCAGCCATACTTTTTGTTTACTGCTAATCTATATTAGCATTTAGCTCAAAGCACCGCGGTGCCAAAGCACAGTCTCGGAGAGCTGCTAGCATTGCTGTGGACTCACAAACACAAGCCTTTTCTAAGATGTTTTTTTGAAAAGTAAGAAATCTTGACACATGGTGAGGTAATTGGTGGATCATCAACTGCACCTTCAAGGCCCCGTATGTACTGTTGATTATGGTTTGTTTGCGCTATCGGAAAATAATGCTGTAAATTAAGTAGGTTTGACGGTTTGGGCAGCTCATTTCCCTAAAGCCCACGGACAGTCTGTGTCCTTGCTCCTATCGGATGGAACACAGACTAAACTTTTGGCCAAACTTTTTCCGAGAGCATGAATATTTCACCGATGACAAGGTGAATCATAGCTAGCAGATTTTGTTTGCAAAGAAGAGGTACAACCATGTCACTGTTTGGAACGGTCACTTGTGTATTAATGGTCTGTGTAGGCACCAGCGGACAGGCTCAGTTAATAGGAGTGGACTGAGGAGGGTGCTGGGCATACCCCTGAATCCATTTACGTCAAAAGGAAGCCCGTCAATGGGAATATATGAATGAATGAAGCAGAAGGAGCCAGCTGCTCTGTGGTGACTGATGAAACGGTGTGAGCCACTTGAAGGAGTTGGTAGGAAACGGATAAAATGTCCAGAAAGCCGTGGTAGACGCAGTATTCCAATAATATTTATGGAAATGGAAAAATACTTAATTGCTGGTAAAGATCCTGCACCCAGTTTTGCATTTAGCATAGCAGCACACAAATGAAATTAATGTAGTGAAAATGAGTAGAGTTTACTTTTGTTGCTGTTGCACTTTCATGCTTTCAGTTCAGGATAATGTCCTCTTTTCTTTTTTTTTTCTTTTTTTTTTTCTGGACATCCCATGTTTTCTTCAGCCATTCCAGCGGCACGGCTCCAGGAACGGCAATCTGGGTTGGTCGGTCAGACCAAGACAAGACTGAGATATCTCAACAACTATCAGACTGGATAGATTGCCATGAGCGTTTGTAAAATAATACTCGGCATCAGAGAGCAGGAATCATCCTGAGTCAAGAGAAACTGTACTTGTACTTTGGGGTGAAGTGGATGTTACAAGTGTTGGGCTTGAGATATGACGAGTCAGTGAGGATCTCCAGACGTGGCTGCCGGTGATGCCTTATGAGACTTCACGGGTCGGAACATGACTGGTGGAAAAACAGATTGTATTGTAAACCACATCAGGGACATTGAGGGAAGTGAAGAAAGAGACAAGACAGTTGAGTGGTAAAATAATCAATCCAAACAAAACACATAGACAGTCTCCTAAGAAACACTGTTCCATATTTGGAACGTGTAACTTCTCCAATGTGATGGTGTGACAGTCAGATGAAGGTGCGGTGTGGGACAGAGGAGGGCAGACTGTTGGGGAGATAGTTGATCAATTGAAAGCCCAACCTTGCTACGACGAACACTCCATTAATCCCTGAATAAAAATCAATCAGTTTGGTGTTTGTGGTTGAAGAAAAAAAAAAAAGCCAGAGCCTGAACCTGGGAAGGCACTTAGTGTTAGTGGGAAGTGTGTATTTGTGTGCCACCATGTCTTTGTTTGCTGGTGCCCATTTGTGTCTGCTTGTGCCTGTTTATTGATGTGTGTTGGCGTGCACCTATGTGAATGGATGCCCTTGCTGAAGGTGCCCTCAAGGTGAGCGGCCTAACTTGTCAGATCAAGAGAATGGCGTATTTGGAGGTAAACACAGGAGTGCATTAGCCCAGAGGGGGCACCGCCAAGCCCGACGCACGGATCAAACCGTTGGCAGGGATTATTTTGTGTGACTTTGTGTCTGAGAGTGTGTGTGTGTGTGTGTGTGTGTGTGTGTAGATGGATGGGTGGGTGGGTTGGTGGAGGGTGGCTGGGAGATAAAAAACCCTGACCTTTCGGGAGCTGTTAAATCGTCCCGCTGGTGACGCCAGGAGACAAGCCCCTCAGGTGGAAGGGAATGGCTGTGGAGTGAATTATTTAGAATGGGACTGAGGTTTTTGCGGGGGGGGGGGTTGTCGGGGTCAGGTGAAGTAGTGTGGGTGGAGGAGTTGACGCCAGGGACTGTTGCCCCGTGACAAGCCCCATGAAGCTTTCATTGGAGGATCAGCCTCCACACACCCTCCATCCTCCTCCCGCCATTCCTCTTTAGTTTTACTTTCAGCCGATCGGCTGCTGGTCCTGCTCTGCTCCCTCACCGTCCCTCCTTTATTCCTCTGCTCTCACCCTGTCGCTCCGCATGTGTCAGAGCGGCCACCGGCCCCGACAGGTAGCCGTTTGACAGTGACAAGGACGCCGTTTCTGAACCCACACTCTGACGGGAAGGCACGGCCGAGATTAAAGCCACAGCACTGCTTTTTTGAATCTCCCATATGGACATTCATTCATACGGCTTTCTGACTCACACTTCATTGTCACCTTTCAGTGTGTGTGTGTGTGTGTGAAAGTGTTGTGTGTTTATTGCAGTCAAATATTGCTTTCATCACTCAAGTGAGGCACATAATGTTGATTATAGGTTAAGTAAGGGGTGTTTTGGTTTATATTTGGCCACCGGCTACTCATCTTGCGTGTTAGTCATTTAACCTCCTTCTGGCGTGACCAGTTAGACGACTCAGTTTTTGCTCCCAGTTTTATCTTTGGACAGTAAACATGATGGTTTTGTTTTCTATATTTGGCAGACTCCATTTTTGATTATTGTTCCAGGCATTTCATTTGCACTTCTAACATAAGAAATAATAGCTGGTGATTCAAAATAAAAATGGAAGTTCACTAGTAAATCACACTAGATGAACTCACCAAATCCTTTATTGAAATCGCGTGTCTGCACATGACTAAAAGGGTCGAAAATAGGGGAGCCTGAAATAAATAATAGAAATACTAAAGTATATGCTCACGTTTCGCTAATTTTAAAATCCATTTGCAACATTATATCATGTTATTCATTAACTCTTGGCTTTAAGTAGTGATTTATTGAGTTGAAATAATAACTTTCCAAACTTAAATTTATCATTTAAGGTTGTGCGCAAAGCAAGATATTGTGTGACATCTTAAAGGAATAGTTCAATATTGTGTGAATGTAAGATGTAAAATTTGTAGACTGTTTTGTTTGTTTTGAGTTAAACAAACGAAATATAGGCAGGCAAGCTGTTTCCCCCTGTTTCCAGTCTTTAAGCTAAGCCAAGCAGCGCTAACAATCTGTGCACGTGTGCTTTCTTTCCCCCCTAAACTTTATTCAGAAAATGCTGCTCACAAAATGTGGCACTGGCCAGAGTATTTGCAACTTTTTGCATTGTATTCTGATTGATTGGTTTGCATTTCTTGGTTGTAGCAGCAGACAAATTGTGAGAATTTGGTACTAAATATCTGACACTGTCAAAATTTTTTCCACAGGCTGTCTTTGGTTCCAAAGGCTCCAAATCGGCTGTCGGTCGCAAGTGTCTCACAGTTCATTCTAGGACTGTTTTGGATTGACAACCAAAGAATTTACGAAATTCCTCTCATGATTATCATCATGATTATGTTTAAAATTTTCCAAAATGTCAAACCATTCCTTTAAATTAGCTTTACATGTTATTTGAGGGTGTAAACCGTGTATCTGAATGAGTAATGTGTTCAAATAGAGTCAAATATAGTTGTATTCTCAGTTAGAATTAATATATTTCGTTGTGTTTTTAGCAAACATCCACTGGCTGTAAGGAGTCCCACTGACCTTGTTGTATTTGGTAGAGAGGCTCTATGGTCTTTCCCACAGTAGGCACTCATGGGTATACTGTATCTCTGTAGCCCAAGGCAACGAGGAAGCCCTATCGCCGTGGTGACGCTGTCCATCGTACGTGTCAGTGCGGGTCTGTGTGAGCTGTTTGCATTAACGTGAGAGGTCACGAAGGGAGGGGGAGCAGCTTTAAAGCCCAGTGTCAAGAGGTCTGCTGTGTATGTACACACACTCCTCCACTCCGACCCTGGAAAGCACTGCACTCACAGTCCAGCGCTGAGATAGGGACAGACGCATGTCCATCACCACGGCGACAGCTGGACAACCACAGCTTGGCAGCGACAACAACACCTCACGACAACAGCAACATTACCTACGACACTCCTCCGGGAAACCGACGCGGCTCAGATAAACATGACAGCGATGGACCAGCACCGGTGACAGCGAGCTAACTCGCTCTCACGCACCAAGTACCTAAAAATGGGTCTTAGTTTCAATTAGTGTCTGTATACTCCCAGCAGCGAGGCAGCAGCCTCTTAATTTGTGGAGGGATGAGTCGATGGCGAGACGGAGGCAGAACGGGCCGCTGAAACAGATGGGCCCTGCGTGACACTGGGCTTCCAGCAGGGGCAAAATCAATGCTCATAACTGCAAAACAGAAGAGAAATTAATAATTATATTATCCCAAGATTGCTTTGCATTACTGGTGCAATCTAATTAATAGCTGTTTTGTTTGTAGCTCGTTGTTCTTGTTGCCTTTTTTCTTCCCTGTGGAAGGTTTTTAACTCCGAACGGCAAATGTTTCTGAAGCAGAAGGCAAAGACTGTCGTATTTATACTTATTGTTATTATTCAATATCGAATCGTTGACTGAGCCATTTCAGCATATTTACCAGTGTAAAACACTGCTTTGAAGAAATATCATTAATGCCTGTAGCATAAGTAACCAACTTACAATGTGTGCTCATTTCTGGAGAGAATGACACTTTTTCTCATTGTCTCACTTTTTAAATATGTATCTGGGGCCATTACGTCAACACAGGACTTCCATTATAGAAGCATGTCCAATTGGCTGGGCTTTCTAGGTTTAAAGATGTGGATGGGGGTTTTGTGTGTGTGTTTTAGACCTGTCGGACCAGTTGCTGGAGGTGGTGGGGCTGGAAGGAGCCATGGAGATGGGTCAGATCTACACTGGCCTGAAGAGCGCTGGAAGACGTCTGGCACAGTGCTCCTCCGTGACCATCAGGTGGGTGTTGAACTGGACCACAGCTCTGCCGCACACAAATGATGTGGCCCATAAAACAAAACAAAAAAAGTTTAATTATATGAGAAGAGACCAACATGTGTTAAGTTGCCTGGTGTGAAATTTTAAATTTGTTTGTTTGTTCTCTTTTTTGTTCTGTTTTTACGCAGATTTTGGTTTCTTTTTTTTTTTTTCATAGGGTTTGACTATAACATGAAGTCTTATCCGTTTCTTACAGAACCAGTAAATCCCTTCCGATGCAGATTGATGGTGAGCCTTGGATGCAGACTCCCTGCACTGTAAGTCATTAAATGTATTCACCCTGTCTCTTCATTGTGCATCACACACAGGTGGTCAGCCACAGTTAAGCCAAAACTTATAGATATATATATATATGCCTAATCTATGTAGCATTTGTGTCAGCTGTTAACGTAGCAGAACATGTACTTTCTTTGGACATAAACATGAAGTTCCTCTCAATGAGGTTGATGTTTTGCAACTTCCGACAAATGAAGAGAAACGTTCATACAAGCAGTGAAAAGACCGTTTCAAGGTGTGCAGCAGTGACTCAGCTGTGATTTGTTATGTTAGCCTTTCTGTTGGACTGTTTACCAGGAGCTTACAGAGACCTCAGCACCAGACTAAAGAAATTTTTCTTCCACCAAACTGTTCTGATTGAAGGTTCCTAGTCTGTCGCACCTTTGACGACACCCATCTCCCATGTTGTGTGTCATCAGAAGTGCGATCTCTTACACCTGTAACCACATGTAACAGGGATGTTGTGGTGTACTGAGCAGAGTACACTTTCATCAACAAAACAAGATTTCAGCTGGTGTTTAGTTACTCTTGTATAAACCTGAGGGCGTCATTAGTCAAAGCGCCACGTATTCAACTGTATGATCGCTTTGGAGGATTTGACGTGTGGTGCTGTTGAACTGTATTGCATTATTAAGAGAGGTGTTTGTGTTATTTAGCCCATCCTCATTGATATAAATGGGGTGGAATAAGTAATAGAAAACACCTGTGAGCATACCAGAATACAGTTAAAGGTTGATGTTCAGAATTAAAACAGGGAAAAGAGACAAGTCAAAAACCATAATAGCACAATGAATATAAAAATTCACTGTTCAGTAGGTTCCTAAGGGACTGGTTTCAAAATAAAAGACAGATCGGCATCTAGTGCATCCTGCATTTCTCCCACCGATCACTTCTTTTTGTCTTTTGTGCAGTAGTTCATGATAACAAATACTTAATGATGCCAGTCTTACTTCTTCTAATTTGCTTACCGTCTACGTCTTAAACATGTACCTCGTCAAGTGGTAGCTCTCTATCCAAGTTCTTCATTTTTCGAAAGGAAACTCCTCAGTTTGTGTTGCTTACTGTTGTGTTTAGCTTTAATTACAACGCCACTGCAGATGAAGTGCGGACGGGATTTACATACGGATCGCCCGGGCAAAGCTAAAAAACCCAGTGCATGACGAAATGAGTAGCCTGCAAGTGCTCTTGTATCGGCCGGCGCAACTCGACGGAGCAAAGTTTGGATCTGACAATACATAATTGTGCTGCAGTGATTTCCACGGCAAGTTGTTCATACTGTATGTCGCTGCTGAATTTCAATCAGTTGACCTGTTAAATGCTTATACAAACATGACAGATGAAATGGGATGTTATCCTACTAATTATTAACAACTATGCAAATGCATGCATAACATATTTAACACCATCAATCCATTTGCATTTCGGAGTTACATATGACATGTATCACTGTCTCTTTGATAACTAGGTCTTAAATAACTGCTGCGAAATGAAATTTTACTGTATTTCCAGATGTGATTTTGTTAAAGTGAAACTTTGTTAGGTCTTGTATGTAATGCCCTCACAGTTTTCTTAGTTCGGATTATTTTTGATGCCTAAAGAGTACATTACTTACATAATTCAATTGTTCTAATTGTTTTTCATTTCTGTTTAAGTGCCATAATGCTCTTTAACTGGGGCTCTTTATGCATGTAAATGCCTAATGTTGCATCCTTAGAACAGAGCTCAGTTATCCTCCAAATTTATCTCAGTGATTCCTTTAGATCTCCTTTTTGTGACCTTTGTTTTTCCCAAAAAGGTTATCATGTATATTATAAAGTACATCAGGAACATTAAGTTCAATCGTTCAAAACGTTTAATGATGGAAGAAGGTCTACAAAAGTTGGTAATTGCTATGGAGTCAGAGTGCAAGTACAATAAATGGCAGCTTTCCTTTGAAGTGAATGTGGTCCCTTTAATGCAGATGGTAGCATTTCCTCTCCCCATTACTGCATTTAGACTCTTAGTGCAACAGCATAATGAACTATGTACTTAATATGACAACCCTTGATAGTTGATATTTGTTGTTCCATTGATCTGCAGTTTCAACCTTCAACAGAAATGGCATCATTGTTGGGAAACAGGATATTGTCGGATTTTATATCCATTAAGTCCATACTTCACCCTAATCCATCATAATGTATGTTTCCATTCATAATCAGAGTCATGAACCTCAAGGAATCTCAAATTATCATACACTCATATGCCAACAAACCCGATTTGAAAAGGACCCATATGGACTCAGGACCCATATTGGAGATTTTATGATGATGATGATGTCTTGAGGAGATAGCGGTGGGTGTAATGAACTGTGGCTTGAAAGGTCATTGTTTCTCAAGGATAAATTGTAGTGATTTAAATTACAGGTAAAATAAACCTCTTATCGCTTAAGACTCACTGGAGCCCCTTCCAGAGCCTCTGTAGATCCCTGGAGAACCAATTTGCTTTAAACTGCCCTCTCCAGTGGTGAAACAGTAGTTGAAAAGTATACCTTTAAACCCAGAGAGGGCAGTGCAGCTATGTCTTTCCCTCTGTTCAAGATCTTGTGTAGAGTTACTCTTAAAAATAAAAGAATCATTTAAAACACAAAAACTGGCTTTATTACCATTTTTGTCACCCAGGAGAGGTGTGACTTGACAAACTGATCAACCTTTCTCAGCTCTAGAATGAGGAGAGTGTCTCCGAACACAGAAATTCTCCAGTTTTATGGTTTCCAAATGCTCTGCCATTCAGATGAGTGTATTAAACATACGCTGTAGAGCTTTTGAGCGCAAGTGGCGCTATGGAGCAACTTTTTTAAGAGCAGGTTCCGGTTTTGTTAGTACCTCGTGGATGCGCGCACACGATACATAGTCCTGCTGTTGATTTCCTGCCATTCCATTGATCAACAGCCAAGAAATGAGGCAATGCCCTAAAAAAAGGCAAGGAAGAAAGAGACTGCTACCAAACATGGATGTAAACAAACCAGGTTTCAAGTTCTAACAAAAACTGGCTTTGCAAATGTAAGGAGAGAAATGCATTCAGCATGTTTATTAGGCCTCAAGGACACATTAAGTGAGTTTTGATTGACAAATAGTAAACGTAGAGATATCTTTGTTTACAAAGAAAACTCTTTTGGGTGCCTTTAAGAGATAATTATTTAAACAGGCAGAAATCTGCAGCCCTTCTGGCAACCCCAGGAGGCTGGAATATTCATCTCACCCTCCACTTTGAAAGTGTTGGACAGAGATAACAAGTGACAGTTTTGCTGTCATAGAGCCATACTTTCAGTGGGGCTAAAAATGTAAACTTTGTCCTGCTTCACAGCATGAGTGTGTTCAGTAAATTTAATGCCCCTCTGCCCAATTAGATTTTGCTATTTCTTGTGTACAAGTGAAAAATTTGGCCTTTTACTAACACTAGAGGAAAGGTTAGGGTGTCGCCAAAAATGAGGTCCCACTGTTAGCATGGACGAAAGGTTGGGGAATGAGTGTTTGGTCCAAAAATTTGACTTGGCCAGGAATTTGGCTTGTTTTCACCAACGGATAAAAGATCATCAGTTTATAGAGTAGCATTATCTCTCAGTGACACAGAGCCAAAAGTAGAGGGAAATAAACTTTTAACGTATGAATGTAATTTGGAAGAAAGTGTGAAAGGGCATCTGCCGGCAGGGAGGAGGGAAGAAATGAAATGGCCTTTGAAAGCGCCACTCAGGTGCGACTTGTAAGGCAGACTGGAGAGAAGCGGTTGGTTGATTGTGGCCCAGATTCCTGAAACAAGGAGCTAACAGACACACAGGACACAGGAAACAGTACACAGGAAAAGCTTCCTCACCAAACTGTTTCCTTCCACACTGCTTTAAATTTTACTGTGACCAGCAGCTTGTAGCACAAAACTAAATCTCAACTCTTCTTTCTCCCCAACATCAGATTGAGATCGTCCACAAGAACCAGGCTCCCATGCTGATGGGGCCGCCACAAGGCCGAAGCTTCCTCTCTTCTGTCATCAGAAGAACACGCACTGAGAGCAAAGACTGATCCTCCACGGTTCAAGACCTTCGAGTCCTCACAAGCACCTGCAGAGCAGCGGTCACCAGTTGATCATCCCTCGGCCCATTAGTGAAGAGGGTCTTTGATGCCTGTTTGATAGCCCAGCGTACAGTAGCAAACTGTAGGTTCAGTACGCCATCAGCATCGAGACGTCAATGACAAGTGCTCATTTAGTCCAGAAGGAGGTGTGTTAAGGACTGACGCTTTGATCTACAGTGTGTAGTGTAGTTTAGCTCCAAAAATACTGAAGCTATTTCTGGAAGTCTAAGAATTTTCTAAAAGTCTGTTTTTATTTTTTCTGTTGTGATCTGTGCCACGTGGAATAAGTCCACAGATGAATGTGTTTTGTGATATGATGTATTTATTTATTCATATTTTGCTGCTATTGATGTTTTTTAACCTTTTTTTGCATTTGCATACCCCTGATGCATGATGGACAGTGAAAGAGGTTGCTGCTGTTGGAAACTGACATATCTGGAGTTTGCAGCTTATCTTGCTCAAGTGTGTTTAGTAAGAAGTGAAGTTTCTTTGCTCAGCATTTCTTCAGCACTTCACTCATGAATGGCTTCAGCTAGTGCAGATCAGAATCTGTTTTGCTTTCCTTTAATGGTTCCTGCAAGTCATTTTTGTCACGTTTTGATCTGCCGTCTTGCTGCTCTGTCAGTGGAAAGATTAGGAATTATTATTGATCGCTCATAAAAAATGCATGACACTCTTTGTTTTAGGTCGCACGAGAGATTTCCAGACAGTTTTACCAATTGTGTGCATACTTTCTGTTGCATGAGTGACCAAGATCTTTTTTGACACTTGTGGAAATTGACGCATTTTTGAATCTAAGTCTACAGTGCTGCTTGGTTTAACATATCATACTTTATCTATGAGATGGCTGTATTTTTATGAGATCCTGTGTTTTTCTGAACAGGTACTCAGGTACTTTTAAAATGGAAAAACAGTGAAAAGGCAACAGAAAATGGTCAAGTGTTCAATCAGACTGTATGTTGATACTGTGACTGTATAGTTAGACATTCACAAGAAGCAGTGTGACCTCCTCTGGTCAGTGATTTGTTCCGATGTCTACAGTTGAGTGTTATAGTCTGTACTTACATCAACCAATTAAAGTCGAAATACAGAATTACTATTGACACACACATACGCACAAACTAACCGTTTAGAGCCAGTCTTATGCATAGTCCCTCCATTTTCAGGGGCTCAAAAGTAATTAGACAATTGACTGAAAATCAGTTTCATGGCCAGGTGTGGCCTGTCCGCTCGTTATTTCATGACAAATTAAGCAGATAAAAGGTCTGGAGCTGATTCCAAGTGTTGAATTTGCATGTGCTGGCTGTTTCATGGGAACTCTCAATAGGTGGTCCATCCATTAGGTGGTCCATCCATTAGTCTGAAAAACCAAAACAAACCTACCAGACAGATGGCAGAAACTTTAGGAGTGGTCAAATAGACAATCTGGTGCATTCTTAAAAGGAAGGAATATAATGGTGAGCTCAGGAACACCAAAAGGCCTGGAAGACCACGGAAGACAACTAAATTGGACGATTGCAGAATTCTTTCCTTGGTGAAGAAAAACCCCTTAACAACAGCTAGCCAGGTCAATAACACTCTTGAGGAGGTAGGTGTATCATTGTCAAAGTTTATAATCAAGGGATACCTTCATGAATGGAAATACAGAGGGTTTACCACAAGGTGCAAACCACGGGTAAAACTCAAGACCAGAAAGGCCAGATTAGACTTTGTCAGAAACCATCTAAAAAAGGAGGCCGAGTTCTAGAACAAGATTCTTTGGACACAGGAAACTAAGATGAACTTGCACCAGAATGATAGGAAGAGAAGAGTATGGAGAAGGAAAGGAAAGGCTCATGATCCAAAGCCACCACATCATCTATCAAACATGGTGGAGGCACTGGTGTTTATTGATGATGTGACGGCTGATACAAGTAGCAGGATGAATTCTGAAGTGTGTAGGGCTTTACTATCAGCTCAGATTCAGCCAAATGCTGCAGAACGGATAGGACGGTGCTTCACTGTACAGATAGATAATGACCCAAAACGTACAGCAAAAGCAACTCAAGAGCTAATCAAGACAAAGAAATGGAATATCCTTCAATGGCCAAGTCAGTCACTTGACCTCAACCCAACTGAACATGCTTTTCACTTACTGAAGACAAAACTGAGGGCAGAAAGACCCGTCAACAAGCAGCAACTGAAGGCGGCTGCTGTAAAGGCCTGGCAAAGCATCTTAAGGGAGGAAACTCAGCATTTGGCGACGTCCACGGGTCCCAGACTTCTGGCAGTTACTGACTGCAAAGGATTTTCATCCAAGTATTAAAAATAATCCTTATGATTATAATTTTGTTAGTTTGTCCAATTACCTTTGAGCCTCTTAAAATGGAGGGACCATATATAAAAATAACTAATTCCCAAATGGTTAATGCAATATCAGACCCCTTGAATTAAAGCTGAGAGTCTACACCTCTATCATAAATCCATTGTTGTGTACAGAGGCAAAGTTACAAAATGTTTTTTATCTCATTCAGTCTCACCAAAGACTAACACCTGACAAATTCACACACCACTTCAAATTTTTGGGCATTTGTAACAGGCCCACCAGCATGACACTCACTTATGTATTGTTTTAAACAGATTTGCAAACCTGCATGTTTTCTGAGAATAATTTTAGGCTCGACTGTTTTAGTCTTTAAAAGTGCCATATGCCAGTGGAGACTGAGGTCCGATGAGTCTCCCATCTCTTTGCTTTGTACGGTGCAGCGTTTGTATAGTGAGGTTGTATTTTTGTACACGGTATTATTTATTTTCCCTGCTTACTGCTTCACTCAAGGACTCACACCATGTTGCTCTGCCTAAAATAAATTATGCCTGCCAATGTTGACTGAGAAAAGTGACGATGGAAATAATAAAAAAGCATTTGTTGTTTGACATTATGTTCTTGCGGTACAATATCCCTTTGCAGCGACTACAACTTTATTAAACTTTGGTGTGGTTGTGTTTGGCACTCACAACACTTGGTTAAGGTTATTGTAAGATCTTTGTCTGCCTGCCATCCACTCCAGCCTCCCTCTGGTGACTCCGCTGCTGTCAATAAATGCAGCGCCTCATTCATTCGAAAGATATGTTGCCTGTGAACATAATCCATCTGGTGATTATGTTTCCCACAAAACGTATCCGCTGTTGCAGTTGAGTTGTATAGAAATGTAGTTTCTAGGAGACAGGGTTGATGAGAGAGTCCCGAACTGGGCTAATTTGTGGTAAGGGTGAATGACCCGACTGTCAAAACTCAGGGTAACGGGTAGTCCTGTAACTTCACTGATTTGAATCATGACACGGTGTAATGTACGGAGCGTTCAAATAAATCAGAAATTAGGATTAAGCAGTGGCAACGTTGACCCCCAGGTGGTTAGCTGTCGTTTGCAGCTGTTGCAACTGAAGTGATATAATGCACTGTTTTTAGGGCCCAATAAATCACAGCGATAAAATCACCAGTACCAGCATTGTCAGTCAGTACCAAATATTCATGTTCCCTACAGAACGTTAACGTATGGGTGGGGGGGGTCACTTTCAATGCAGAAAAATAACTTACTGATACTGATTTCTTGACAAAAAATGTGTTTCAATTTCAGTTAAAGGAACCTACAGTAGGAACTCATTAACCTGAAGTACCAGCAGCATCTTTCAGGATTTTTGGTAGTAAGAAGTCTTTCTATCCTGTTGCCTGGAGTGGGCTTTGGTTCACTGCGTGTCTCGGTGTCAGATGGGTGGACGCCTGCACTTGACCTGGGTTTCTCCATCCTTTTGGGGGGGAGGGGTTCAGCAGGAGTGACACAGTACTTCACTTCACATCCGCTTCACCTGCCTGGTAATGGACCCCTGCCTGGATCCAAGATGGCATCGGCGTGACCACTACTGGCTTCCGATATGTCCGTCGTTCAGTCAAGCGTCGATGCAATGGCAAAGTTCTCCCTCGGGGGTTTATCCTAGATCTGTCCTGTATCAGCGCGGGGAAATCTTTGTTGATTGTTGTATTGTCGAAACGCTTCCTACTGGCAGCGTTGGCGAAAGTTTCATTTAACCACTGAAGTTTCCTTTGTCAAGTTAGAGAATGACTTGCTCTAAATAGAAACACTAATACTTGAACTGTGACCAAAACATTGTTTTTATCCTTTTTTTTTTGAAATGATAATGTGCTTAATGGAACCGATACCAGTTTGGCTTGGAAAATGCTGAGAATACAAATCTGCCTCTGAGAAATGTAACGCTCATCCCAGTGAAATGCAACAATTCCCTGGCCGACAGCAGACTGTGTTTGTACTCGGCAGCCTTCGGTGTGTTTATGTGCATAACTGCATTATTCTAAAGCAGGGAGCTGCAGCAAAAACAGCATGATACAAACTTTCCCCACTAGGCCAGCTTCAGACTTGGACGCCGGCCTCTTGTTTATCGGCAGTGTGTGTTGGGAAGCGGGGCCCGGTGTTTTTTTTTTTTTTTTGCAAGCTGTCCCCAGTTTCGCCCGGTGACCTGTGCTTTACTTCCAGGTCAGCGCCTTCTGCAGGTCTTCGCTACACTCAACAATGTGTCCCTTGCAGGAGAGGGAAGAGCTGGCGCTTCGCGAGTCCCTCTGGAGGCTCTTCAAAACACTGTTACCATGGACACAAAGTTGACCGGGAGAGGAGCGAGGAGTGTGTTTGTGCGTACACGCTGTGTGCGAGGGGAAAAAAGAGAGGGTAAAGACAGGACTTTGTGTGTGTGTGTGTGCGCAGGTGCAGTTTTCACGTGAGTCTAAGAACAACTCTAAAATCATGATAAAGTATGCCTAAGTTTGGTTCATGTTTCCTGCCATTAAAAATAACTCCAACGTCCACAGTTAACAAAAATAAAGCGCACGACACTCCGGCGCTGCCGCTGACTTTCTCCCGGTCCTACCGCCTGCGGCCGTGCGTGATTGACTGCCAGCAATCTGATCCAGTGAAAGACATTGACAACCAATAGGAAGCGGAGTGCGGCTTGTTTCCATGGGAGGCCCCGGGAGGCGATGCCAAGCCGCTAGAAAGCAACTCAGTGAGCGGGGGAGTCGCGCTGGCAGCAGCCGCGCTGTGGCACTCTGCACGCGGATGAGAGCGGCGCGGGGGTCGCTAGGTAAGAGCGTGTCGGTTTTAATGCGTGCTCTCCTCTACAAGTTGATTCTCTGGTGCACAATAAAGAAAAAGGACTCCGGTGTGCCCTCCAGCTCGACGCGCTCCTCCTTTTACGCACGAATTTTTGCAGATCGTCAACTTTAACTTTACGCCATCGCCGGAGGGGCTGTCGGTAACGTCGGTCCCGAACGGTTGCGCGAGGTTCCTGAACTCGCGTCCTGACGCCGGGCGAGAGGAGAAACACCGCCACTCACGTCCTCTTTCTCCGTGTTTTTTCTGTCCATGTCGCTTTATTTGAAGGGGGTGACCGGGGAGACTTTGCAGATTGCCCGTCAGTTAAAGCCACAGCGGTGCAGGATGGATGGATTTCATGACCAGCAAGTGCCTTACTGTAACTCCAAAGTGAGTGACTTAAAAAAAAAAAAAGTTGCAACCTAACCAGATTACGATGCCTTCATCTGACTCTAACTCCAAATGAAGATGTTCTCTCCTCATCTGTCTTTCACATCATCTTTTAACATCTTTGCCTGTTGTCTTGTCAAATGTCTGCTCTCTCTTCAAATTTCTGCGTCTTGCCTCTGTCTTCCTCTCTCCTGCTGCCAAGACTCTTCTTTTTTTATCGCTCAGGGACCACTTCATTGAGTTTCATCTAATCATCAAAGTTAAACAGCTTTAAAAAAAATAAAATAAAATAAAAGGTCCCCACTACTTTGCACAGTGCCACTGGCGATGCACCGTGATACAGCTTGTTGATTTATGTCTGATGAGTGAGGCCCAGGTCCCTTCGCATGTGCCAAGGCTTTAGAAGTACAGTGTGTGAGGCACCGGTGAGTGGCTCGTCGAGGCTCTTCCGCTGCTGCAGCCAACAGCAGAATCACTGCTCCAGTGAGGAAGAGAAGACAATTGATTTGTGTGTTTTTTCAACTTCTCCTTCTTCTTCTTCTTTGCAGAAGCTGCAAGTAAAGACAACGAGCTACGAGAGGCCAGCAAATGAGAGAAAGAGAAGATTCATTAAGTCCGACCTGGCTCAGGACACTGAAGGTAGGCAGAGGGCAGAGGGAGAAGTTAATTTCACGGCTCCTAAACATTTAGCAAAATTCAATTGGTTTGCGGCCACCTGCGCTGCTAACTACAGAATCTCAATTACAACACAGCGGCCTGTGATGATTCTCGCAAGCCTCTGTCAACGGTCAGAGACACAAATTGACTTGTTATTGGCTGCACACGTGCTCGCTCAGCTCCAATGGCACTGAGGGCATATCAGCCCGCCATAATGAAGTCAGTTGTTTCTGATGCTTCTCCTGGGCTTTGTCTCTCTTTTTTTTTCTTTTTCCTTTGACTGCCTTCATGCCTTGTTCTGTGCTTCGGTTCCCCCTCCAGAGCTCTTCCAGGACCTCAGTCAGCTGCAGGAGACTTGGCTGGCAGAAGGTGAGTGTTCTAAATCCCGAGCAAAAAGGAGGAGAGATGGGTAAAAATGGATAGGTTGTGTGTGTGTGTGTGTGTGTGTGTGTGTGGGGGGGGGCTGCCTGGAGTTACATGCCTAGCGTTGCAGTCCAATTAAAAGCCTGTGTGGAAGAGGCACCTTGTGTGTCATGCATACATTAGAGACTGTGAGCGAGGGGTCTTGAGGGAGACAGAGGAGGCTCTACCCAGACAGTGTCATCACAAATTACCCGGAGAAGGCTCTCCGACGCTCACTGTCTCTTCTGCTTTTGGCAGGAGCTAACACGCTGCACGCCAGCCACCGCCACCACCTCCACCTCCACCTCCACCAGAGCTCTGCTGTAGCCCACCAGCTCTCTCTCTCCCTTCTCACTCTATCATCTGGTCTCTCTCCCCCTGTTCTCTCTCTCTCTCTCTCTCTCTCTCTCTCTCTCTCTCTCTCTCTCTTTTCCTCCTCTCAGCACACCTCTCTATCTTCTACAGCTGTACCATCACCTTGTCTTCTTCAATTTCATTTCTTGGTGGCAAAAAAAAAAAAAAGAATGGATTTCTATCTTTTATTTTTTATCGCAGACTTCCAAAAAGGCAGGCTTGGTCTCTCAAAGTGACAACTGATTTTTTATAGTTATCCATTTCTTTGTTTTTTTTTAAATATATTTTTTCTCTAATGGCAAGACTTGCTCATTGTGGTCTAACTGAGACGTGATGCTTCAGGATTTAAGTACCAGTGTCCTCTTCCCACCGTGTCTGCAGCACCGAAGTTTTGGTTCGTGGTGAATATTGCTCATCTTTTGTTTTTGACTGCCGTGTTTTTATGTGCATGTGTGACTTGGTTTCCCGGCTTGACTTTTGAGTTTGCATCTCCTTAAGGTGCAGCTTACTTTGAATGCCGCATGTTATCTGAAAGTTTATATTTCAGCAGAGTTAGAGTTGGGTATTTTAGAGTTTTCTGCCGAGGAAAGCAGTACATTTTCAGAGTTAACGTGTAATGTTGTACAGTGTGAAAGCACAGGATAACTTGGAAAAAAGGGGATTTTAACTAGTTGTTGCATGTTTCTAAATCTGAAGCCAGTCAAAATGCAGATATTTTCTCTGCAAATGTGCCAAAGCACTGGGGTAAAAATTAAGGTTTTTTTAGACACCTTGTAACAACAGTTACACTAGACTCCTCCTTCCCTTTAGTGCAATGCATTTTCATACACATACAGTGTTATCGGAAAAGAAAAAACTAATTATTTAATACTAAGAATTTACTTTAATTTATAAAAACGTATCGTTAAGTTCAAGTGAAAAATGTAATGCTTTTGAAAAATCTGTGTTAATGTGTTAAATTACTGTTGGGGTTGTTTTCTAGTCCTTTAATTGAGCTTTTGATACTTAAAAATGATGAGAAAAGTCTGAAATCTACTGTAATAAAGCTCAAATATCAACCTTTTTAATATTACGCTCATGCTAATATTGTGTCTCAATTATGGAAAACAAGAAAATTACAGTTTCTAATTTTTATTTTTCTGTCATAGAATTGAAGCTCCCAAAAATATATCTATTTCAACGTATCAGGCAGTGCTCAGGTTGTAAAGCCATAATTCTGATTGTTAAGTGGAGCCCTCAAGTGCACAATAAAATTGAGTCAACTTTTAATACTTTTTTTTTTTTTTTTTTAAAGAATTGAGTTGTAATACATCCCCCTGGAAAAGTGTCAAAATTTTCTTTAGCTCAAACCCTTCACACAGGTGTAACAGACTCTCCATCATTTATAGGCTCCATCTATTCTTTAGCACATTTGAAAACGCTCGCCGTGCAATCCAGAGCTTTTAAAAAATGGAAAGTATGCTTTGAAACAGATGTTGGAGTAGTTGAGCCGACTCCGAGCAGCAGTTAGATTATGAGGTGGCGCGGCGCACACCGCAGGGCGTGTAAAAGAATAAGACACGATTTAAATATTTCAGTATCCAAAGTGAGAAAAGAGACGGCGGCGGCTGATAAGAGGTATTACTGTTAAGGATTACAGTTCTGCCTGTCATGGATCAATGTGATGATGTACGCTTCAAGATTGTAGATTTAATGAATGACTTCCTGTCCATTAAGATGAAAAGGAATACCTTCCCATTTCTAAGATTTATTAGATCAGGTAATTGGAACAAGAGGAGGAATTATGAGAGACAGACTGAATTTCCGACTCCCAAGACCAAGCGGTTGAAGGGGTTTGTCAGCCGACAGGCGTACGTTTGACCCCCCCCTCCCTCCAAACCACAGCTACCCTCCTCTTCCAGTCAGGTTTTTTGGACTCATTTAAGCGCTTTTCTTGCCAGGAAAAAAAAAAAGTCTCATTCTATACAGATGCCTCACTTTAATAATTCTCCTTTTGCTTTTCTTGATGCACTGATTTCTTCGTGAAATTCTGGTGCTGATCGTATAATTTGCCTTTGAAATCAGCGCAGGCAAAATGTTGAATCTTTAAACTCAGAGCCGCTCACAGAGCCGCTGCAGGTTTAGTCCGATGGGCTCAGGCCTCGTGTTCACAGCCTTTACAACTTCCCTCTTTTTATCCTCACTCCTTTTTTCCCCATCTGTCCCTCTCCCTCTCTTTTTTTGTTTTGTGAATGGCGGCAGATTTCCAGCTCTGCCGTTCTCCCCAGGAGTTTGTTGCAGGGATTCGCTGGCTCATTCACAGACTGAGGCCGGTGACTCATCCATCCTGTACTTCATTTTGGACACAGAGACACTGCTGCCTTCTTTTTTGTTGTTTTTTTTTTTTTTTTTTCATCTCTCCTCTCTTTGTCCCCGTCCAAGTTAGCTTCTCTGAAGTTTCTCTGAGTTTGCTTGTGTTGTAATCATGAGACAAGAACTGATGCTGAATTCCCTTCTTGTTTCCGTTTTTATTTTTCACTGTGTTGGTTTGGCAGATTTAGCTGTTGTGGTTTTCACTACTGAGGAGAAAAATAAGACTAGAGTCAAAGGGGTTGAGGCTTTTAGAAGGTTTGAGTATGATTTATCTTGGAATGACTGTCCTTTTATATCTGTTTTGAGTTAATATATTATTGAGATTTTCATGCTGTGGCCCTTTTTGAGAAAGCCTGCAACAAAGTGGAATAACATAGCAAACTGGCCCTAGTTGTTTTTCCAGATCAATAGTAATTCGACTGGGCTAAAATGCAAACTGTATTTAGAAGAACTGCATACAGTAGAGGTTTGATAGCTTAAACAGCTTCAGAATCTAGGGTGAAATCCTTTCTACACCTTTGCTGCTCTCTTCAACCACTTGAAAATATGGAGCAATTTCTCCTCTTGATCTGTTGATTGTTTACTCTCCTCAATTCACACCTCCGGCGAGGAAAAAACCCATCCCTGATCATATCAAGGGTGACAAAAATGGAAAATCTGTGATTTTTTTTTGTTTTTTTTGATTTTTTTTTTAAAAGATCTCTAGACATGTCGAGACATGTTACTGATCCTGCGATAATGAGGATCCACCTCATTGCGTGTATAAATAGACGTGCTAATGACACATTTAAATCTCCTTCTTGCCTTTCGCCAGCAAGAGTCAAACCGGAGGGACTTGGCGAACTGTCACCAAGTGTAAATATGTGTGATATAAATACGTACACTGCCTGATTGGAGCCGGAGCTGAGCCGGCTTCATTATTTTAGCATTAGCCTGAGTGCAGGGGCGCTCGAAGCGCAGGTGAAGCATTGGAAGGTTTGGAACAGACCTAACTCGGTAGGTACAGGTGGATTCACCAGTAGGGAAGAAGCCAATTAGATACTGTTAACAATGGGTGTTTGGCTGCTGGCAAGGAGTGAGAGCCGAGGCTGCAGAGCAGTCAATGGACGAGGCGACCTCAGGAAGTGGAATTGGGAGGTAGACAGTCACCTAAAGCAAAATATTATCTCCCTCACTGGCTGGCGTTTGTTGGAAAACATTGTTCATTGTACACCTTCTTTAGTAAATCATTGAAAACGTGTTGCTCGAAACATTTCAAGGTTATTTTCTTAAGGTATATTGCTGTTCTCAGATCTGTAGCTTTGGTGTATTTGCCGGTTGCCTGCAAGCCACCTTTTCTTTTCTATTATTGAGTTGCAAAAGTCTAATTTTATTAAAACAAGTGATAAAATCTGCATCTGGTAAGGTTTTTCGACTTCTTTTCAGTGTAAAACAGGCTGTTTGTAAGATTTGTTTAGATATGAGTGTGTATGTATATTTATGCAAGACACAATAAGACACTAGAATCAAGAAAAACTATTTTATTTAATTTAGTTGAATTTTAGGCCAACATGGACAAAGAGTCCGTCAACTGACAACTGGTAGCCTCATCTGTGGAGGAGGATAGTGTGTTATCGTTGAAAGCTCCTGAATGGCAACTAAATGGACCCTGTTGTTTAGTCAAGTAAAATTGTTTAGTCAAGTAAAATCTCGTTTGATTTATGACATTTTTAATCATTTTAAAAATAATCCTATAGTTTTTTCAACTTGTTTTTTTTAAAGATAAGACTAATGAGACAAAATGTATAATAGATAAAAATGACGTAAAATTTAGATTTTCATCATGAACCCGTGGTAGTTAAAGGACATTAGAACCATATTGCACATTTAAAAAAGACAAACTAAAAAAAAAAAACCACGTGGGCGCCAAAGAGAAAACAACCAATAATTGCCTTGATTTTCTGTAAAACATATTTTTCGCAGCTGTGCTCTTTAGCCGACAGCAGAAGCAAACAGTGCTGGGAGAGGCCAACCTAATATCCCGAGAGACTGTTTGCAAGAGGAGGGAATTGGACAGTAGAGAGCTGTGATCAATGCCGCGTTGTCCATCAACAGCAGAAACAATCACTCTCTTTCTTCTTCTCTGCTTGTGTTTTTAGCTCAAGTTCCCGACAATGACGAGCAGTTCGTTCCAGACTTCCAGACTGAAAACTGTGAGTAAGAGACCACGTCGCTTTCCTCTGTGTCTCTGTGTGTTAGTGCTTGTGTGTGTGTGTGTTGTCGTGTGTTTGGGCGTGTGTGAACATCTGCGGTGTTTCTTTCACTTATCTTGACTGGTGTGTTTGTACTCGGGGAGAGTGCACATGGCGGTGTGTGTTTTTCCGTGTCTCTTAGTACCCTCACCTTTGCTTACACAAGTGCTCTCTGGAGAGCTGCAGCAGTCTTGCGGGTCTGCAGACAGGTGCGTGGGTGGGGGTGGGGGGGTTATCTCTCGTTCTGTCTCTCTATCTGTCTGTCTGTCTCTCCCTTCTCTCTGTTGCTCATGCACTGTACCTCTTACCACCACTGAGATATTATTGCACTGTGACTTATTTGCATAAAGAAACATCAAAATATTGTGGCTGATGTTTTTTTAGGGGGTTGAAGTGATATTTTTAACTCCAGGTGGGCGAAACTACTGTCAGTTGATGGCTGTTTTGAATTTTTTTTTAAATAAAGTCTTTAAAAAAATGCCCCTCCACAACCTTTCCTCTAAGTGCTTTTTGTGTAAACCATCCAGAGTGGTTAGATTGTCTAAATCAAGCAGTGTAATATTAGTTATTACCACACTGATCCCTTTCAGCTGGAGGTTTTTGGGCCTTCTCGCACACTGCCCGACCTTCGGTGGGGATTTTACATCATGCAAAAGAACTAATTCTGTTTCTAAGAAAACTCCCTAAGAGGTTGATTAAAAATTTTCAATCACCTCACCTGAGCTGAATTTACTCTAGCAATAATAAGGGCCGAGGTAGTTATGTACTTCACCTGGTTGTGCACGGCGGTTGCACACGGTGACTGGTGACTTGGCACAGTCCACTTCTGGAGGAAGTGGTGCCAAGGTGGGGACAGAAATGGAGTGAGTGGAGCTCAGTGGGACCCGGAGTGAGCACATGTCTTTCAGAGGAGCCAAAACGCCCATGAAACTGTGAGAAAAGACATAAAACTGCGTCTTCCCTATGTCCTCAACGCCCTTTTACCTGGAAACAAAGTTGAGCAAAATGCAGAAGTGAGGGATTCTTTGCTGGAACAAAGAGACAAGGTCACCTCAGTTTTAGAGTCGATTGTGAGCTAGTAAGCTTTAGTGGTCACGGATAACACTTCGGTGAGATTAAGCGGACATGGACCTTTTTAACCGCGTGAGAGACAGACTGCAGCCTGAGATCCTCAAGCAGGTACCTGATGGCTGTCTAGGTTAAAAAACCAGAGAGGGGGGTGTATGCTTTCTTTCCTTTTTTGCCCTCAATACTCCCACACCTTGAAACGACAAGCCTGAGGAGCTCAGGCTGACTAGAACAATATCATCCTGATAAACCTTTCGGAAAAGTCATTTTTAAAGTCTTGCTTTTATGGAACAAACCTCATTTAGCATGTTTAAAGACCCTCGACTTTAAATCTCTTACCCTGATTATGCTCTTTTTTACTCTATTGTGTGATTCAATTTGCTCCAGAAACTGAATAAAGAGGACTTAAATTGGGCCATATTCATCCATATTAAGCTCTAGTTTTCACTTGAATTCTTTAAATATTTTTTCCCTGTCCCATTCACTTGATTTTGCCTTGTTTAGAACACACTACAGCAGGGAACTCTGGCTGTATGGCAGTTTGAATCCAAAAATCCAACCCTTGGTTGTGAATAAGCTTAACCTAAAATCCAAGATGGAGGAGCGTTGTGGTGTACAGTGGAGAACCAGAGGTCACCGAGACTGTCCCGTTGTCCTTCAGAGGTAGCCAGGGTGGGTGGCCATGGTGGCAGGAGACTGCTGACCATCTGAATTGTCCTGTTGGCAAACCTGCAGCAGACTGGCGAGGCACTAACAGATGGCGGGAGGGTGAGGGCACCGTGGTTGGGCGCTCGAGCAGGCATCCCAGCCGGCAGCTCTCCCATATGGGTTTCGCCGAGCCGAGAGATGGAGGGGCGGACGGTGACATAGAGAGGCAGACAGACAGAGATGAAGGTGGAGAGAGATACAGCTAGAAGTTGTACGCAAAGAGAAGAGAGTGAGAGGAGGACAGTGAGTAAAGGTGGAGTTAACTAATTACATGTAATGAACGTCATTACTGCAAAAAAGTAGCTTTATCTGCTTTGTAACGCTGGAAATATTCTGTATTTTCCCTAATGTCAACAAAATCCCATGAAAAGGCCAAAACCTGTGTACTGCCTGTATATCCAGAGTCTGATATCCAGTAACGTTTTCTCTGTGCCACAGAGCTCCATTGTTGCCCAAAAACTATCAAAAATACTAAAATGAGTCACACCACTGCACCGAGCGACGGGTTCCTTTATAACGTTGAACTTGGGCACTGTAGTTTATTATGCGTCAGTGCCACATAGACCATCCTGGTGCAGTAAATACTCATTATTGCACTAAATGTGTATTTATGCGCAGTGTAGTGCACCGTTAACTGGTGTTTGAGCAACGTTTGTTAAAAAACTACAGTGTCCAGCGTCGTAGTTTATTTTGAGTCAATCCCAAATCCACAGCTGAAAATAGTCCCCAACAAATATATATCATTTACTCCTCTTTGAGTAATGTTTGCAAATAACAACGGTGCACAGGTATTTTTGGCAGCAGCCTTAAATATTAGTGACCAGGTTTTAAGGATTTACTGTACTTCTTTGAATGAACACGCCTGGGGCTGTATTGAGTTTACTGAGAGACGGTTTCAAGCATTGTGGGTATTTATCTTTTCATGGGATTCGTTGACAACGAGAAAAATATAAAAGAGCAGCGGCTTTATGCTGTTAAAATAACTGAATAGCACATTGTATGTATACTTTTACTTGAGAACAATTAGACTGAAGCCTTGCACCTAGCTAAGTTTAAAAATAACCTCCATTGCAGTCTAGATTTTTTTTTCACCTTTCATTTACACATTACAAAACTTTGTCTGCATCGCATTTCATTTGACCCAAATGTGACGTTAACCTGTGTTAACTGAAAAGCTGAAAATGCCTTTGATAGTAGCGTAGTTAGCGTTAGCCAAAAAGTAATTTGTCCATTTACCATGGCTAGTGTAATTCTTTGCTAGCTAGTTAGCTATCTGCGCTACCCAGTTGGTAGAATTAGTAAAGGAAACAACATTGTAGTAACTGTATTTTTAGGAAATGAATCTCTTCAAATATACAAAACATTTATTGAACTTGCATACCAAGAAAACTAAATGTTAGCCCTAACGCTCTGTTGTTTTCTACCTGTAATCTTACTCCATTCTGAATTAGCTGCTATTTACTTCTACATAAATTGATTTTTACGCTGGTAGTTTTACATCTGCTTCGATTTTAAAATTAACAGCTGCGGAAAAATAAACAGCATTTTTAAATGCCTGCATGTTTTGTTTTTCTTTTCAGTTGACAGCTACAATGAGAATGAAAGGTGGATAAAAAAAAGAAACTGAAGGAGAGGAAGGGTAGAGAGAAAGATAGGAATCTATGTTGAGGAGTTCTGTGGATGAAGATTGTATCTGAAGTCATCTTTGTTATTCTTTTCCCATCTTCATGGCCTTCCTGGATTTATCACCTCTCGAGAAGCTATGGCACTTTCCTTCAATGTCGACTTTGCACTCTCCATCCGTGCGGCGTAGAAGCAGCATGTGAGCGGCCTCGAAGCAAAAGTGTCCTCGGGCTGAAGGAGGAGAAGGAGAATTTTTCTTTGTCTCAAACTCCAACACAGATGCTTACCATTAGCATAACTTAGCAGGGAACGAAGGAGTACGGGAGGTGTAAAATGAGGCCACACGTTACCAGCAGATCCGAGCCTCTATCATTTAACAGCAAAGGCGAGCACCTACAGTAGGTGAAAATGGAATGGAAAGTTTTTCGCTGTTGCCAAAAGACCTGTATTTTTTTATGAATGGACTAGAGAAATAACTGCCAAACGTAGGGTTTGGTTCTGCCAAAACACACAATTTGTACCTGATAGTAAACAATGTTTGGGGCCAAGAGTTCTTTGATAATTTACCAAAAGGACTGGCAGAAAAATGGCAGCTAAAGTGAAATGATTAGAACCTAGTTTTTTAGGAAAATATAAAAAATAAAATAATAATAAATCTAGAACGTTAAATTTTTAGTTACATGAATGACAAAGCTGAAAAAAATTCCTCACTTTGTTTATTTATTTAAAGCAAAGATTTCCATTGAATTTGTACACCACAAGACCAAAGAAAATTACAGAAAATTTGAGTTAATGGCAAAAACAGAACAAAAAAAAACACATTTGCATTCAAAATAAACCCAGTAATTGTTCCAACTGCTTCTTCTTTTAAACACCCTACCATCTCAGTTAATCAATATGTAGATAATGAGAGCAATCAAGCAGTGATGGGCATGACATTCTGGACTAAAAAGGAAGTCTGTTTTAGTCAGAGGCAATGCCCTCGCTATTGATTTGTGTACCTTGGCACCCCACTGACAAAATCTATTGTGACATTTCCATTTGTAATTTAAGGCCCTGTGCTGCGGCACACGTGAAGCTGTTGTTAATAGCTGACGTGACTCTTGTAGTTAAGCGCAGGATTTTTGTCGGCATTTCAAAAATACATTTCATATGTAAATTGAAAAACCCAGAAAACTGATGTTGACGTAGTTAAATGAAGAAAAGAAATGGAGCATCAGGTGAGCCGTAAACCAGCAGTCCGGGGAGCTGGCTCTTGTACTAAACTCAGAAACACAAATTAATGTGTGTTTATTGTTGTAGGTAATTAAAGTGACACCGATTGTGATCTCAACAGGCAAAAACTGAAGTATTGTTTTGACTCCGTAAGCCCTTAACGAGGCTATTCCATGTCAGCGTCGTCAAAGGTCTCCCCTCAGGAAGTGTCTCTTTGACCTCCAATCGATGACCCAGAAAGGTCAGGCCCCCATTGAGGGCTGCAAACAACCCCTGAGCTTTGTCATGCCGGGGCCGTGTGGCCCGTCCCCCAGGGGCTCAGCTATGCGTCAGATGGGGTGTTAGCAGATCGACCCCTGCTCGTACAGCAGCTGTCAGTCAGCCGTGAGAAAACTCCCCAAAACATCCTCCTCTCTCAGCTCCTTGTTGCCCTAGAGACCTTCCTGACAGTGGGTGTATGTAGAAGAAAAACATTCCCAAACCACAGATTTGGGTTTTTGGGTCATCATATGTCTAAATGTTTGTACTTTAGTTGGACCAGGAGTTGATTGATTTCCTTTATCCGTTCATAATCTCTTTGTTTTTAACTAAGCAAAAGACCTCTCAGCCTGAAACATCAGTCAAAAATCATCCCCTTCAACCGCGACTGGCCCTCTCTCGCGGTTGACAGAGCGCTCCGGGACGGCCTCGCCGCTGCTTTGTGTGCAGTCGCGGTGAGACGGCGATCGGCGAGGCAGCCCGGGCCTGACTTCATTCTGACTGACTGGGTTTTCGTCAGAAGCGCAGCCAATTGGATTAGCGTTGATCATGACTCGAGATGATGGGATGTTAATCAGGACTGATCAGGCACTTAACAGCCTCTCAGATGCACCGGGCTCGCTGTGGGGCCATAGGTAGAGAGCGCAGGGCCCCCCCCTTCAGATCAATGAGCCCTGTTGTTCCCGTCTGAAACGTATTGACAGCCAGCTGAAAGCAGATAAAGCATTTATAGGAGCCTGCCGCACGGCCAGTTTTATGTTTGTCATATTTCACTAACAGAGTCCCCGTCAGGAAAAAGGCCGAACAAATGAGATTTGAAGTGAGTCGTTTGTGTAAGTGATGGCCTGAGATGTCAGATCCTTTTGGTAGACGGATGCTTAGAAAAACAAGTCTTTTTACTTCAATATATTCATCATGACTTCACTTAATCAATGATGGCCTGGTACGCATCCACATAGGTACACACACTGGTATCTCGACTGAAATACAGCTGGTTTTTTTGCTTTTTTTGTTTTTTGTTTTTAATCTGGGGAAAGCTGCTGCGTGCGGTCCACACTGTAGTACACAGAAGAAGGGTCGGGGTGTCTCATCAGCCACAGTCACATCATCCACTATAGCTACATAAAGACGGAGTGTAAAACCTGCCGTATGTTCTTTACAGAACTGATGAATTTGAATGTTTTTTTTGTTTTTTTTTCTCTTTTTTGTGAATGAAATTGACATAACTCAGGACCGTAGTGGTGGCTCAACCTGCCATAAATAGCTGCTAACCGTGAATTAGCGTGAATTTCAAGTGTTTTTCCATCCGGCGATTTGACTAAACTCTATTTGAGGTGCTTACTCACCCTGTCAAAAGTAATATTCTGCTGTAAACGTGCAAAAATGCTGCTCTTTACGAAAAAATTATTTGCATCCGCTCTCAAAAGCCACAGTATTTATACCTACCAAGTTACTATTTAATAGGGAGGTGGTGCATTGTCATTCAGTATCTAAATTATTATTTTTTTTCCATCTTTCTTCCTCTGTCGGTGCAGTGGCTTTCCACGGACTGCAGCTGAAGATCAAGAGAGAGCTGCACAGCCCGTGTTCAGAGCTGAGCTCCAACTGTAGTCAAGAACGGCCCTTCAAACTCCAGTATGGAGAGAAGTGCCCGTACAACGTCAGGTGGGCACAGCACTACGCCGACCGAAGACCTTTAAATGTCCCTCAAGAATTCCTCAAATAGTTGTCTCAGTGACACCTCATTCACAAAAGAGGTTCCACGTTCTGCTCTTAGCCAGCAGCGAAAACGCAAGTGCAGAGCTTTACTGTAAAATGGTGAAAAATGATTCCAAAAACAAATCACAGTAGTAGGAAACTACTAGTTGAAAACTCATGTCCTTATTTGAAAAATACGACAAAATGTTTACACTTCACACTTTGACGGAGCATGAGTTTTATTGTAGGCATCCAGAATGATGAATCTCGAATGTTTTCTATTGATTTTCAATCATTGTAAATAATTTTTCTCCACACTATTTTTTTTTTTTTTTTCATTTACCTGAAAATTACTTTGCAAATACCCAATAAACATTTCATATTAGACGTGCAAGGCATCTCCTATTTTAAATCCAAAGCACACTGTGACAAGTAGAGTCATGCTGAGTGATTTCTTCTGTGGGACCCGAGTGTTGCTTAGTTACACTCCTGAACTGATTTGTGAGACATGGCATTCATTCTACATGCAAGCCTGCGTAATGACCTCGTATGCAGAGAGTCGTCTTGAAGCCGTGTTGTATAAGCGGTGAATCATACGTGCGCTTCATTTGCTCACCTGGTGATATCTGCTCAGACGCATAGAGAGGACCAAGAAAGACAAAGACATTTGGGCAGGGCTTGCTTTACATCGAAAGTCTCCCCACTCTACGCCAAGAGGTAGTGTGACATATCCGTTAAAATAAGCCCAAATGGATCTGAGCTAACATTTGATTTTAAGTGTGTAATAATAAGGAGTATATAGAAAATTTTTCACAAACTTTTAAGAAGCAACCGTTCACTTAAATTTAACATTGTAGAAATCATTTTTAATGTGTCTTTTGTTTGCAAATTCAAAGACATGTTTCTCTGACTAAAGTAATGCAAAATAACAAAATGAGCAAAATTACAAAATGAGATGCCAAGAGCCTTTTTTTTTTTTCTTCAAATCCCCCTCAGTTTTTAATTTTCATTTTTAAATGTCTTTTTTCTTTTTATCTGAAGCAGCTTTTAAATTTGGGGCAGGATCGGTGACAGACGATCTGGATTTACCAGTGCGTCTGTTGTCCTGTTACAAAGACAAACACACCCGAAGCGTATCAATAAGAGAAGACTCTACCCCTGCAGTGCATATCTCACACAATTAGGATGTCACACAAAGCATATGTTGAACTCTTCAAATCAAAGATGGAGCTACACTGTCTCCGGGAGGAATCGAACCCCAAACCCTGCCAACAACCCGGAGCATCCCTGGCTCATGTCTCTTTTCCGTGTCTGTCGTTACCGCAGTGCCTATGAGCAGAAGCAGCCTGCAGGAATGAAGCCCTCCAGCCCAGTGACGCCCCCCTCTAGCACCCCTGTGTCTCCCCTCCATCATGCCTCACCCACGGCAGCCCCAACGCCCAAACCAGACAGGACCTACGCTCACATACCGCCCTCGCAGCCGCTCCCTGACAACGCCTACTCCATGGACCACAGGTACTGCCGCCCGCAGCCTTTTACATTTGCATGACATTTACATCCGGGGCTTTTAGCTGGCGGTCTTACTCAGAACAGATTGTAATAAGGTCACCGCAGCGGATGCACGTCAGAGTTTTAGTTGCAGTAGAATCTCATTGGTTGAGTGGATCCTCAGTGAGAGGTGCCCAAGAAGCTTTAAGTAGCTCGTGTTTTCTAACTGCTAAAACCTGAATGAAAAAGTTTCCTTCTCATGATCTTAGAGCAGTGGTTCTCAACTTTTTCTGCTTGTGACCCCGTAAAATAAAGCAATGCCTACTTTTGACCCATTATCACCGGTTGCATACTGTATACTGTACTTAGGAGTTATTACCAGATCAAAGAAGGAGTGTGTGTGTGTGTGTGTGCGTGTGCGTGTGTAATTTCGAAAGCTTGAAGAGTTAAAATTATCCATTCATTTATAAGACCAAAACAAGCATTAGAGGAAAGCCTGAAAAAATGTATAGACTTTTTGTGCAGCATAAAAAGCTGAAAGTACTTTCCTGCTTTCCCGACGTGTTAATCCCCCAGGCTGGGGGTCAGTAGGCCCGGCTACCTTACCTACAGAACTTAGTACGGCTGGGTTGCTTTATCCAAGTTTTTAGTAGCAGGTTTATAGGACGTGCTGTGGTGGGATTATTTCTGCCTTCAGAACTGCTTCGTAAACACTGTGTGAGGTGTTTCCTACCAATACCGTGCCAGTCGACCTCTTATCAGTGGAAAGCTTGATACTCAGCCAGCGAATGTGAGGCTCATGGCCACAGTTTGCTGTGGAACGAGCAATGTATTCTTCTTCCGGAGAATCGTGCATGATAAAGTGCAGGGTAGAGAAATGGGCAGACTGACTTATATACTATGTTTGGACATTGATTTGATATGTTTTAGGTTCTCTGTCCAGGTATTCGTACTTACATTGGTCAAACAGTTAAATTTCTAATGCCATTTTAACATGGAGGTTAATTCTTGACCTTCGGGAACTGTGTATCTAACATAAATAATTTAAGCTCAAAGGTCGGCTCACTAGCTTTTGGCGCTTCCAACTGGAGCTCAATTGATTAGTCGACCGTCACCCAAATATGTCATTTTTCAGGCAGACATTCTCTAGTTCCACAGTCTTCATAGATTCTTTAATGAAAGTTAGTAAGTAGGCCTTTGAGTTGGTGTTATTTATTTGTTTTACATTTTCTAATGTCATATTTAAGTCATATAACGTAAATAGTGCCACGTAATATGTATTTTAAGATTTAAAATTGATTCTTTAATTGTTCTAATTTGACAGTAGTTGTCATCACTCTTTTGCAAACAGGCTCAAACTAAACGTAATGAGGTTTCTGGTTCTTTCTGTGTGTCCGAATCCACTGACTCGGCTGTCCTTCTCAGATTTCGACGTCAGCTCTCAGAGCCGTGCCACTCGTTCCCCTCCCCGCCAACAATGGCTCGGGACAGCCGGCCCATCTACCACAGGCAGATGTCGGAGCCCAACATCCCCTTCCCTCCTCAAGGCTTCAAGCAGGAGTACCCCGACCCCCTTTTCGAACATCCGGCCATGATGGGGGCGCCGCTACCCCACACATATCCCGCCACCATGATGATCAAGCAGGAGCCCAGGGACTTCACCTACGACTCAGGTGAGAGGTTTGAAAAAAAATGCCGGTTAGTGGGCGTTTCTGTGTTACCTTGAACTACTCTGGTAAGTGAAAGAGCCAAGAAGTGAAAGCAGCCTTTTTTTTCGCTGCCAGAGCGTTATCATTTCAGGAATGGGAGAAGACATGAGAGGAGGGGGTGGCGCTTATTGAGTTTGCCCATTATTAGGGCAGGGGATCTGGTTTTGCCGGGTGTCTGTGCCGGTCGCCATTTCCTGTGATGCTCTAATAGAAAAAAGCGGGGGCTATGCCTGGTCACAATCCAAAATCCGCCCTCCCACACTCGTCCGCTCCCTTAAGTTAGAGGGTAAAGGGAGCTAATCATCAGCCCGCAGCCTCCGCGAAGCCTGAGGCTACATCAGGACATGAATGAACATACGCTGGACTGCTGGGTTCATTCACAAGGCGGACAGAGAGGGCCCAGGAGAGGCAGAGCGGGAGGAGAGTGTGTGACCAGTCAGGGGGAAAAGGACTCTGGGCCCCTTTAGGGTCTTTCCTCTCTTTGTTTCATTTCGGCTCTGCATTTTTTGGCACGGAAGAGCCAGGAAACTGTGATTTTTGGTGTTTTTCTCACTTTCCAGTGGCGAGTTTACTTTGCCATTGATGTGTTCACTGAGTTTCACGAAGCCGCGTGCCTTCTAAATACTAATTAACACCACCTGACGGTTTCGGAAAAAAACAGCCTCAGTGCGAAAACATCCTGCTTCTTGACGAACTCTGTAGCTCTCTGTAGCCACCGGGTTGTAGCCCACTAGCAGCAGCAGTACGAGTCCAGATTTGGACCGCGGCAAACTTTATTCATTATTTTGTCTAAAACGGGTGGAGAAACTGTGAAAACTGCCTGTAACTAGTTCTTGAAGTCCAAAGTGATGATTGCTTGTTTTGTCCAAACCGAAAAAACTTAGAAAATCAGCAAGCGCACACATTTAAGAAGCTAGGACCAGTCGATAATTTGGCATTTTTGCTTGATAAATGGCTGGAACAGTTATTGATTCGTTTTCCCGCAGTGGGGCTAAGCTATTAGCCATTCGTTTCAGCTCTCTCCAGAATGCCACGTGCACGTTTTGCCGTCTAATAATGAGTGCGACAGTAGAATACACTTCAATTCTTAGTTCATCCTCGTTACAAGAACCAGGAGCACACGCTGTAAAAGCCAGAGCCAAAAAAAAAAAAAAATGATACGATTACAAGTAAAGAGAGAAGAGGTATATTTTGCTTCGAGTGCACAGAGGTCTTGCCAGTGTTGTGTCCACTACTGTACTGTCCTGTGTATCCAAGATGGAGCATCAGAGTGAATTTATTAGCAGTCACAGTGGGGCACGTTGACTGGAGCAGGCCTGTTGAAAAGGATGGGAGGGGAGCTGGTAATTTCATTAGCAGCAATTTCCTCTACAAGCCCATTACTTTGATGAGGTTCAGAGAAATGTTTATGGGCCTAAATGAAGGGCCTCAGTCTGTTTATTGAACATTCACTTTGGAACCTGTTTGGCCGTTTTTGATCCCAAGCCATGACAGTGATGTCTGCGTTGTGGGAGGGTCTGACGTATACAGTAAAGGGGCGATTCAAATCTGGACAGTGTTGTGAAGCAAACTGGTGACACAGGCCTCTATGCCAGAAGTGAAAGTAATTTGTAAGGAATTATGACGTGTAGTGTAAATGGTTTTTATCACAAAATCTTTCATCAAATTTGTACAAGATCATATTTTTGGTTAAAAAAAATTATACAGAATCGTGAGTATTTCCGCAAAGACATCCAGTTGAAAGTTTGATCTCTCGTTAAATCCATGATGTCGACGAACAAAATAGATGATAAATAAATATGTTAAAGCAGGAGTCTAAGCTTTACCTTCACTATTAGAAAGGCACCACCAATAATTTGCACATTTTATTTTAAAACTGGTGAAAACATTTCTCTGTAGCATTAAACACTCATGACTGAATAAGCAACAATGCGAGTTTAAGAAAAAATATCTTTATCTGCTATTTGTTACGACTCAAAACCCCAGCTGATCTGCTTCATCAGGACTGCGTGGGCATGTTTAAATCAGATTGGGTCGGCAGTGGCCTGGCAACATGAGCAAACAACCCCGCAACTGTCATAAAATTTCAAGTAAACGTTTTTAATTGGCGTACGACAGCGTATGACCGTACATGAGCTGCCCTCTCCCCAGCTGAGCCGCGCCCATTTCAAACCAGTGAAAAGAGCACAGAGAAAAGGAAGGGAAAACAGAAATCTCTGACTTGAAGGAACCAAAACTCGTGTCCATGTAGGATTCAATCACTCACAGTGAGAGGCTGATTGAGAAAATACATTTTTCAGGGCCTCCAAATCAAAAATGACACAACTCTTAGCAGTGTTTAGCTAACCTGCTGCAGTTGCAAAAAAATTAACTGAGAAAGTCGAAGAAACCAACACCTGCGGGTCCGTTTAGTTTTGATCTGGAAAATGTGTGCAGAAAGCGCTATCTTGAGCCCCTCGCATTATGAAAAACTTACATCATGTCAGCTTGTGTTTTCACACAAGCGCCGTGTTTTATTCGGCAGTAAATCTTCCTCCGAGTGGAGACGCTCGGAGGATGTATTACCGGTGTGATGTAGTGAGTTCGCCGGTGGCTCGGAGCCATTGCGATACTGGCGCTGGAGGGCATGTTCTTTAATCAGAGCCAGTGGTGCATTGAGTGAACAGGCTCTGACTGCTCTCAGATAACTGAGATAGTGTTCTTAATGCTGCCTTCGGGCCCTTTAACACCCACTCTCCCATTCTTGCCTGGCTTTCAGCAGAAGTGCCTAGCTGCCATTCTGTCTACTTACGACAAGACGGCTATCTGGCTCACACTAACAGGACTGAAGGTACAAACGATGATACGAGTGAATGTTGTGATGGTGCACTTTGGGTTTTTGCTGAAGAGTACATCAAACGCTCCTTTTTTTTTTTTTAAATCTTATTCTCCAGGTTGTATGTTTGACAAAGTGGCGAGGCATTTCTACGATGATACCTGCGTGGTGCCTGAAAAGGTCGAAGGTGAGTCTTCCCCAGAAGTGCGCTGAACACTTTTCAAATACGACGCTGGAAACCACTCGGTGCACAGTAATGCTCCGTTGTGTGTCCTCTAGGTGACATTAAGCAGGAGTCAGGCCTCTACCGCGAGGGCCCGTCGTACCAGCGCAGAGGCTCGCTGCAGCTGTGGCAGTTCCTGGTGGCTTTGCTGGACGACCCGTCCAACTCCCACTTCATCGCCTGGACCGGCCGTGGCATGGAGTTCAAACTCATCGAGCCGGAGGAGGTGAGAGGCTCAGGAAGACATTATTACATATGTCAACACATATTTAGCCTATAAACCTGTTTTTTACAAATCTTGTTTTTCACATTGGTCCTTTAGCGCAGCCTTAAGAGTAGGCCACGTTGCATTTCAGACACACATTGCTCGTTAATGTGACAAGTGTGACAAAACCTTTTGAATCCTTGAATCGTCAAATGTATCATCTTAATGTTTCGTTGATTAACGGATAAGTCGGTCGAGAGAAGAAATTTTTTTTTTCTTTTCAGATAAAAATGCTGAGCTTTTGCTGCTTTTCTTAGCTTCATATCACTGTAAATTGATCATCTTTAGGTTTTGAGCCGCGGGTCTGATAAAACAAGCAATTACATTACATCCAGACAAAAATCAGAGAGTGTCAAAGGTCGAGATTTGAGGAGGAATGAATAATGTTCTTGGCTCTTAATGTGGTCATGCCGGGCCTGGATTTACCATAATAGTTTCTTTTTATTCATCTTGTGCTCAACCACATCTAACCCTTGTGACCAGCACCAGCTGAAGTATTTCACGGGACATATTAAAATTATAACCCATGTTGACGGTTGGGCCTTTTGAAATGGAAACAGAGGCTGGGTCTGTATGGGCCCATATCACACACACTGGGGCTCAGTCACTGTTGCTCACTGTTGGAGGATGGAGGGGGTTGGGTCCGTAGAAAGCGGGAGATAGAGGGGTACCTGGCAGCGGTCCACGCAGCCCAACGGTGTCTAGAGGCACGGGCCAGCTGCAGCCAACAAGGGGTCCCATTCATGCCATCAGGTGACCAAAGGCACTGGCTTCGGGACGCCGCAGACAAATGATCGCTAGCGGCTTCTGCCTTTTCACCAGGTGTAGCGCGTCAACGGCTATGAGGACAAAGTCTGTTGTCGTTTTTGGTGAGAGTTTCGCGGAGAGAGAGAGATAGCGAGAAAGGGAAGAGAGTGAAAATGGGAACCACAGCGATAAAAGCAGAGAGGAGAAGCTGAAGTGAGTGGCGCGGGGCTGTGGGTTTGGACGGCACGGCTGGGCGGTGGGTGGTCTGGTAGACAGGTGCTGTAACATCTGCTGCCTCCTCCGCTGGGTGTGTGACAAGCTCCTAATGAACACATCCCTGGTCAGGTCTGCTCAGGCTGGACGCACTCTAATTACGGTTATTAGGAAAATACGGATTAATAAGTTTGTTTAACATTTCAGCTGCCGCAACGCTCCTTTTCAGGAAATCAGGTCGAAATCGTGTCTGCGTTGTGGCATCCTGCTCTCTGTTCATGTTTACCGACTGTCTTAGTGTTGTTTATCTGTTTGTTGCAAAGGTTGCACGTCGGTGGGGGATACAGAAGAATCGACCGGCGATGAATTACGACAAGCTCAGCCGATCGTTGCGCTACTACTACGAGAAGGGAATCATGCAAAAGGTAAAAAGGGAGAATTTATACCAACAATAAAACGTAAAAAAAAAGAAAAAGAAAAACATCTGCAACACTGAAGGAGATTCAAAGCTCTGTTAAGCGTAATTCAACACATACTGCAGAAATCCCACCACTTGAAGATAAAAGGTCTTGGGGTTCATGTACTCACTAAAAAAGCCTGATTGATAACACCTGTGTTAAAGGAGGGGCATGTGCTAACTCTCCTCCCCAAGGTGGCGTATATAAGGAGGTGGATCATCTCCAAAATGGTGTCCCTGCTGAAGAACAGGGGACTGAAGCCTTCTTCGTGGTTTAAAATAAAAAAAATTCCCCTATGCAGAGCCCTCTCTTTTCCAAAACTCCAGCCAGTGGTGAATGACTGGGGGAAAAAGTAGAGATTTCTTTGACCTTGGTTGCAGTTAGGATACCAGAAATCAACATACGCTACTGTTTTACTCCGATGGGAAATAATACGCTACTTCTGTTGAATCCAAACGTCTCTCCGAGTTATTCCGTAAAGTTTCCCCAAGTGTCGCCACTGTCCACACTTCTTTTTACGTTTTTTTTTGCAGTCGTGAGCAGCTCCACCTGTTCTTCTGTGCATTCAGATCAGTCGAACTTTATCCGTATGGCACCTTTTGATACAAGTTGGTGCGAGGGAAAGGGCTCCGCAGCTGTCTGACGAGCTGATAATAAGACAGTACAAGCGTAAACAGTGTCAGTCCTTCATTAACTCACTTCCAGTGTGAACACATTACGTACTTAAAACCTGCCTAGCGTTAGTATGTAGTGTAGATTTTAGGGCACAGCTCATCTCACCGAGGCACTGAATAAAACCGCAGCATTTAGGCTGGGAAGTCTACGGTTTACTGTCAGGGACTGCTGCTACTGAACCAGCACTGCTACGTACCCAGTGTGCCACGCTGCTGTACACACTGTCGCGTTTACCTCGGGACATAAATCCTCATTTTCGTACACGTGTGTATAGTGTCATATTTTATCGATATCTCATACCATCTTTGTTTAAACTTTCCATCTGACGTTCTGTGTTTTATACAACTAGCGGTCCTGTTGCTGAGCTGATCTGTTTTTCTCGTCCGACGCATTAAATTGCGACGTTGACCCTGTGTCAGCCTAAATGCGACTAGTAAAACAGAAGTGAAGGGAACCGGACTGGGCTGAGCGGAAGTGAGCAATCAGGCAAAGTTAAATGACGGAGGGAAGTCATGAAAGACAGATCATGTCAAATCCACGTGTTGAGACTGTGTCTGCCTCTGTTTATGTAAACTATCTGGCCTTCATCTGGGGCAGACTATTCTCAAATTGGAACGACCTTAAGGTGTTTTTTTTGTAGACTGAAATTGGAGTTATGAATACGTAGAGACGCATAAAAAATACTGAGAGATGGAAGAGATTTGAGTATACGTGTTTGAAAAATGAGGTTGAAGAAAATACAGAATTTGGTGCCATGAATTGAAAAATGGATTTTAGACCTTTTCATAGGTTTTGCAATCACAGTAATTTTTCTCGTAAATTTTTGTATCCACTAAGAGCAACGGGTAATATGTAAATAAAATTTGATGAGAATGCTTTATATACTTACTATGCTAGAGTGTATACTACTTGAATCTGATGGTCTGCACCAAGCGGACCGTCAGCAGGCCATCACCCAGTTTTTCCCACTCATCTATTATCTAAACTATCTACATCCAGGTGGCCGGCGAGAGATACGTCTACAAGTTCGTGTGCGACCCAGAGGCCTTGTTCTCCATGGCGTTTCCCGACAATCAGCGGCCGGTGCTGAAGACGGACATGGAGCGGCAGATCAACGAGGAGGACACGGTGCCACTGTCGCACTTTGACGAGAGCATGGCCTACGTACAGGAGGGGCCCTACTGCCAGCCCCACCCCTACAGCGAGGGCTACGTTTATTAACGTCAGCCCCACAACCACACACGCTCCCTCAAACACACGCCTCCACTCTACCGTCCTCCCCCGCCGCCGCCGCCGCCGCCGCCTCCTCCGTACACCTGAGACAGTCGTGTCCTCTAATCCGCAGTCGCTCCAGGAATAAGACTGAACACATACTCGCAGCGGAGCTTCCCCCCTCTCTCTCTCTCTCTGTCTCTCTCACATAAACACACACACCCTCTTTTTTTTGCTTTTGCCTCTCTGACGTCCGAGCCGCACAGCAGGATGGAGCGTGCACTTTATGGACCGGAACGGCACGGTGTTAGCCAGGGGGCTAGCTATGTGGTTGGCTTTTTACCATTGTTTATGTTTGTACATTCATGTGAGAATCACTCTGTTTGTTTCTTTTTTTTTTCTTATGATTTTGAGCATGTGGCTCCCTGGGGAGACAGGACTCTACGGCCAATTCACGGTCCCCCGAGGACTGAATCTTAGACTTTGATTTCCGGCGAAAGAAGCAGCAGATGGAAGGACGATCGGTTTTGCTCGACTGTCCCTTAGTTTGTCCTCAAACAGCCATCCTGTACTTTTATGCTCATTTAAGTGAATACTGGCGACGTATTGTAACGATACTTTTATGTTGAAGTAACATGATTATAGACTTGAAAAAGTAATGTGATGATAAAAAAGAGACATTTAGCTGCCATCAGCGAGAGCTGCCTCGCCACCGGTCTGAACACAGCACCTCTGTCTGCCAACCATCTCTGCCCCCTCCTCCAATCAAAGTGTAGATCTCACGTAGGTGTTTTTTGCTGTAACGACATAAACTCCACTGACTCATCCCCTCAACGACTGGAAGCCGCCCGGGCTAGTAACGATGAGACGCTGGCACACAAGGATGCGCTCGAATTCTACTGAACCGTATGGATGGAAATGTCTTTTCTGCATCGCGTATGAACGGCCGGTGTTTAGGATAATCAATAAGGCCACAGGCCGCTGTAAAATAATTCATTAACTGTAAACAGCAGTTTCCTTTGTATTCTGAAATACATCTAAGCCACTCGTTTGTCATTCAGGTGTTCGGTTTTTAAACGAGGAACTGGTGAAAGTGCATGTACAGTTAAAACGGAAACAGCACTCGACCAGTCAACACATTCAGGATAAAGTTTGCATCCCCAGATGAAAAAAGTCACAGAAGTGGTTTCATTGGTATAGACAATAAAAGGCTAAAAAAAAAAAATCTCAAACATGAAATCAAATATTTCCCTGAAATTCTTTTTCTTTTTTGTTCCAGGTGAACATGAGGTGTATATTTTGCTTAAAAAAATGTTGCATTGCCATTGATAGGGTTGCTTTTTGGTATAAAAAAAAAAAAAAAAAGAGAGGAAAAAAAGGAAGGTATAAGAAATATCTAGAGTTTTATAATGTGATGAAAAAAAAATTCATGTTATAACAAAAATAGTGTTCCATTGTATAATCAGGTAAATGCACATTTTGTTGCTGCTTCAAATTGTAAGTGTATTTTCTAGTCTCCAGATAAAAAAAAAGAAAAAAAAAGAGAAGAAGTGCGGCAGCTATGGCTTGCTACTCTGAATTTCTCCCTTTTTTATTTTGACTTTGTTTTTTTTAATTTTCTTTTTGTTCAATTTGAGCATTAAAAAAAGAATCTGCTCTGTCTTGAGTTTTGTTCTCGAGAGCCGCGTGTCTGGGATGGGATCGGCAATAGCAGAAATTCTGTAATAAAATAGCCCTGAAAAACAAAGTTATCCCCACTTTTCAGATTGTTTTATGTTATTAATCATGACATAAAAGTTTTGTTGTTAAGAACTGGAGGATTTCCTCTCTTGGCAGTGTTATCTATTGCTTGCAGATGACAGAAAATGCAATTTAGTGTTGATTTCCACATTCAGACTTTACCATTTATCACTTCTTCCTTGACAGAAAAGATGAGCTTTACGTCATAAATGTACGTACTGGGGGTGAGGAAAAGCACCAAAGCAAATGTGTGTGTCACTGTGTGAAAAGACTAATAGATTATGGACTCTTGTCAATTTCCAGGTTGGAGAGAAAACTCTCCCAACCACAAAGCATTTAACCAAAGTGACACCTGAGGAAAAATCAATGGCTAATTTAAGACACCGCTTTTTCATGTAGGTGAATTGTTTCTGTCCTTTTGTTTCTGGTTCTCTCGCAAGACTGGCAGTAATGAAAAAAAAACAAAAACAAAAACATGGCAACACTCCCTTAAAGTTATTATTTCCTTCTGTAAAGTGTCACTATTGTTAAAAATCAATGACTAATTTAAGGAAGCATTGTTTAATTGGTTCCACTGATGGGAAAAATGAAAACGGATGTGTAAGTAATGAAAAAACACTACTTGCCTTAATTTGTCAGAGCAGGTTACGAGCCAACCCTATTACAGTCCCCACTCTTGGATTTTTTTATTGATTTTCTGTAGTGCAGGGAATTGCCGTTAACTTTAAACACCTGATTGCTTCCCCGAGGATATTTAACAACATCTAATCCGACATGTACAAAACCAAGAGCAGCAGCGAAGCTTTTAATATGACGAATGGCGCTTAAAATTCGGGCTTCTCCCTTTAAAATGGCAATGATCTGTGGCAATGACCTGTCTGTTCACCAGCGAGACAGGACTATACACGTACAATAATACCCTGCCTAGCACACAATGCACTTAAGATTCTAACAAACTTAATTAAGTGTAATTATATCAGCGTGGTTTGCTTTTAAAATCACATCTCTAATCATTTCAGAAAAACTCAGCGTTGCTCAGATTCCTCTCAGGTGTGAGGGCAAGACTTTTTTTTTTTTTTGGGGGGGGATGGGGGTGTGGACATTTTTATGGACTTTACTTTCTAAAATTGAAACTTGAACATTTTGGATATTTTACAGGCTGAACGTAGTATATTTCAGCCCCCTGCGACATAGTTGGCATTTCCACCACCGGAACCGTGTTCGTGGCGGCGGGAAGAAGGCTTTGAAACGGCAGTTAGACCAAAATGACATTAAAGAAAATAGGATTCAGAAGTTAACTGAGTAACACATGAAATATACAAATAATTAGAACGTTTCACAGGCATTCTAGCAGTGGTTGAAAAGTAACTAAGCACATTAAATCAGGCACCGCATATAAGCGCAATCCTGAGGTACTTGTACTTTACTAACGAATATTGATTTGTTGCTACTTTATACTTTAATTTCACCACATTTCCAAGCATTAATATTCCACTTTTCACTCCACTACGTTTATTCAGCAGCTGTAGTTACTTTGCAGATTCACAATTTAAAAAAACCCATGATGATCATGTAAAATATGAGGCATTGCTATACAGTACAGTACAGTAAAAACCACCCCACCGTGTATCAAATAGGGTAAATGAGCTCCACCACAGCCAGATATAATATGCGTCTTACATGTGAATGCATCGGTAATAACAATCCAATGATAGGCCATTTTAACAGAGGCCATTTTGCCTGTACAGTGAGAACTTTGAGTTTTATACTTTAAGTTTTGCTGATAATACTTTTACTTAAATAAAATTTTGAATGCGGGACTTTTACATGGAATGTTTTTTATTTAACTCTTAGTTAAGTAGAGGATCCCAATACTTCTTCCACCACCGCTTTCTGATGGGGGGAGGGGGTTTGAAGTCCTATGCAAGGAGAACCAGTTGCTGCCTGTGGTTTTTACTTTTGCTGTTCAAAAGAACTTCACGGTTTTTGCCGACCGGACGCATATGACTGCGAGGCCCATTCAAACTCGCATCATTGAAATCCCATGCAAATGCCTTGGCGCTTTAAATGCGTGGTGAGCCTCTCATGATGGGTGTGCCGGTGGGGCAGCAGCTCTGCGGCATTTTACACCTGTATGTAGTGAAGAGTCTTAAGGTCCCTTGCAGGATTACTCGTCTTACACCTTTTGAAGGCTGAAAATCGCCACGCAAATCCTGTTATCTGGCCCCGGTTCAGGAAATCGGGGCCTCGGCCATCAACATATTTACCATTTACGGACATATGCTTTACATCCTGTGCCGCCAGCCAAGTCCTCCCCTCCTCTTCTGCACTAACGGCTAATATTCTGTGTATCTGAACTGTGAATTGTGGTCCTCCCCCACTGTAACAAACAGATGGCCGCTCGATCTTGAGTCATCACAAACCCATTATGAGAGTGACTTGTCCTCAGCCGGGCCGCCTTGATTCGTGCCCGATGGCTCTCGCCAGTGTTTGCTCAGGCTCTTAAGTCATCCTCGGGCTTCGTGACACACTGTGTTTGCTCAGGTTAAATGGCTTGTGTTGCCCGTGGAGTTCCCTGATTGGCTGTGGCACTGCGGTGTTTGACGAGCGAAATGACACCGAGCGGCCCCCGCCGCAGCAAATGTGTTTGGCTGTTTGAAACAAGTTGGCTTTTAATACAGTGTGTTTACACACCAAAAAGCCCTAAGTGTGTTTCTATCTGTGTTGCCAGGGTCTATCAGTGGCCAGACCAGTGAGCATAAATCATTCAGGGGTAATTCAGAGGAACAACAGAGGCTCTAAGAGGAAAAAGCAGGGAAATTATAAAGCCTCTATAATGGAGGCCCCTATTACAGCTGCTGGTCCAGTTTAAGAAGGCCTTATAAATGGTTTTATTATCGAGGATGCTCTGTTTTGGCCAGCCAACCAGCATTAAGCCTACATCTGTCCAAAATCACCTGGTGAACTCTATTTTACTGTACTCCCGAACACCATTCTGAGTTGTAATCAAAAACTTCCCAGAGCATCTCCATTTTCTTCAGAGGTTCCGATTCCCAAACCCTGACTCAAATCAACATTTTTTTTTTGTTTTTGTTTTTCGTGTTTTTCAATTACAGAACACACCGGGGTCATAATTGTTCGCTAGCAGTCACCCCTGTGCACGGATCAAAGGTCTCAGAGATGCTGCTGACTGCCGAAACAAGCCTCGTCGTGGTCTAATTTAACAGAGCTGCTGTGGTTTTAAGCGGGTTTCGGGCAACGCCGCTGGTTCCTCGCTCATTACACTTTTTCACTCGCTTATTCCTGATCATATTCCTGCTCCAGAGCAGACGAAACACAAAAGCTGCCCCCCTCCCCCCTCAACACAAAAGCCTGTGACAGTAATAAATAGCCTCCATGATCCAGGTTTAGAAAGCTGTGAAATTGGATATTGAGATGCTGGGGAGCTGCGGGTCGGGAGTAGTTTCAGACTAGACTGTGGGAATCGTCTAATCCGATCACTGGGAATGTAAGATGGGCTAATCGCCTAACAGGCCCGGTCTCTTGTGCCCACGGGGCAGTGGCGGTGGGGAATTGCTGCCGAGCTCGTTTTGAATGGGGATTTATCAAGTCTTTAGATTCGTAGACACTCGTAAAAATACTTTTATGTCTTGGGCTTGTCACAGTGTTGGCACATGAGTTGAGTGATGAAATGTTATTCTGTAGTGCAGTATGTCCAGGGTATGGCCTGCACCGCAATGGAGAAAACACTCCAACAAGGACAGTTTTTTTGTTTTCATTCTTTATACAATTTTATTGGGTGGCATCATGCTTGTTTTACACAAGAACTCATAAAACGCATTGAAGAGACTTTTGTAAAAGGACACTTAATGTAAAGCTGTTTTGAACTCCCTTCCTTCATCGGTGAAATGAGATTGATAACAAAATCTCGTGCCAGACTGGCTCTCACACCCGACGCATGGTGCAAACTACCTGCTAACGCAATCCTGTTGCATATACATGTATGTAGGTGCTAGCTAAGGCTAAGGCAGTTAATTAGCATTCAAGTAACAGCAATCTTTTGAATATACAGCTATATCTTTCTCGGTATCCATGTCTTTTAGGATGTGATGTGGAATCATTTTCTTCGGAGTGAGGCCAGTTGGAAAGTGACGTTACCTCCTACTCAAACAGCTGCGAATAGCCCAAAATTTTGAAAATAAAAATCAGTTTTTCCTCTCAAAAACACACACACACACACACACAAAAACCTCATTATTTCCTTCCAGATTTATTGTCTGGGCGTAAAAAGTCTTCTTAACCTTTATTTAGATCGTCACTGGACACTAAAATGCTTTTTTGCATTCATGAAATCTTTTCACGTTAACAGTTCTTTCAGGCAGGTTGATTCAGAATATTTATTTTGTGGAGGTGAATCTGAGGAGTGCACTACTGCTTTTAAATCAAGAATTAATTAACAAGAAACAATATTGATGAATAAATAAAATGCACAAAGGAAACTGAGTTGCAGGGGAGGCTCATCAAACAGTTTTTATGTAGTCATAGAAGAGGCTGCATCAGAATCCAGTTTCAGGTATTTAATGTATAAAAGCCTCAGAATGGATTCATTAAACAGTAGACCGGCTCTCAGTGGAGACTTTTAGTGTCCCATGATGCTCTGTATTCTGTTTTTGAAGCTTTTCCAAGAATGTCGAAGACATTGGCCCATATTTGCTATTTTTGAGATTTTTTAAAAAATTTCCAGAGACGGAGCAATTTCACAAAATAACAGCTACAAATGAGTTTGGTGTAAAATAATCAGTATTGGCAACTTCCTCCCAAACTCTCAAATCGGTGGAGCCCTAACCCCATCTCTCCAGCTCTGGCCCTGGCACGCCACCCGTCTCTTCACCTTCCACAATGTCGTTTGATCTCTGCAACGCTGTCAATGCTGCGGATCAGCCTCGCAACAGACCTTGTAGCCACAGCCACCCAGCGAGGTGGCTAACCATCTGTCACCGGAGCCCGGAGACCTTGGGCGGCAAAGGGCCCAACCCCCCCCCCCCATCTCCACCTCTCCACCCCACCCTCACCCCCTCCCAGGGCCCATTAGCTCTCCCTAATGTAGCCACTGTAGCTCCAAGAGGGTCCCTAACAGGGACAAAATGGACTGCTACTTATCCTCCCTAATTCCCAAATGAGTTCTCTTTAGCATATACATAATTCATTTCTTGAAGTGACTTACAGGCGCCTTTCACCCATTTAGCAAATACTCATGTCAGGTTTATCTTTCAGGTGCGTAAATCTGATTGCAGCAGCTGTAAACCTCGTGGAGAGATTAATCTCGGTGGGAGGAAAAGTACGTGTGCGTGAAACACAGACGCGAAAAAAAGACAACAGAAAACAGTCTGGATCTCAGAGTCCTGCAACGGGATTTAAATAGCAAGTGAGGAGCCTGCAGAGCCTGGAAAAGTGTACTAATGTAGTCAGATGAAGATAGATATTACAGGGGTAAATTTAGACCACCTCACATTCATAATACCTTTAAATAGGCTTAAGAGGAGGACTAGAAATAGGCTCTGAAAATTAATTATTTTCAGTAGATTTCTTCTTCTTGCTTTCGTTTCCACAGGCGTATTAATTCTTTCTCTGTGAATATGTGGCAGCCATGTCAAATCTACTAAATAATGCACTTCTTACGATACACCTTAATTTCTTGGAGAACTCATGGGGTATTCGCCAATTAAACCGAATGCAGGCGGTGATGTTCCAGCAGCATTTTTCCTAGAGTTATTCTGTTTCCCTGTACAAGTTGAACTGTGATGATTGGTGGATAGGGAAGCTGGGGAAAAGCAGTGAAAATGAAATGCGCGCTCAGGGGTCAGTCATGAGGTCCGTAAACTGGACTCTTTTTATTTAACCATCAAATCAAAGTAAGATTTCCGAGTTTGCAGTAGGGATTCGAGTGGATTTTGGGGGGGGCCATCGAGCAGTCAATCGAAGATGGTAAACACAAATATAAAAACAGTTTAACTACTGCTTCACCGCTTGATATTGCGTGAGGTAAATCTGAAAAGCTAAACCCTGGAGGCATCGTGTCTTGGCCTTAAATTAGATCGCATGTGATGCAAATAGACACACACTGAAATAAGCAAACAATTGTCAACACACCGAAGCAGTTCACAGACACTAAAATGCCAGAAAAATAAACCCTGCTGTGGTAAACAGTCTTATTTAAGGCTATCGTAAATAGGAGCGACAAAGATATCTCCGGCTATCACAAAACTTGCAAAACACACGGGACAAGCAAGCCCTTCTTCTCGTAAGCCGTATGAGGAAACAAAGGCGTACTGTGATAGCACAAATGGCACGCTTCCAGGATCCCCTCCGCAAGCCGCACGATGAAGAGCCGAGCAAATACAGTACGCTCAAGGACCTGTGAGCACAGACACAAAGGCTGCAGGAGCGGGCCGTGGCAGCGAGCTGACCATTACCAAACCACTCATGTGAGAAGAAATTCTGCTCTGGACCCCCGTCGTCTTGTTTTGGCAACAGAGGGCAAGGGGACCGAGTGCTGAGCCAGGACAATATGTTTTTTCAAATGCCCCTCAGCCAATATTTATTTAGCTACAAGCTGGCACGTCTGAGGAGCGCCGAGCAGCCAAGACAGGCGCACAACCGTGATTCTCAAGATGTTACAAACATCAGGCTTCAATATGACTCTGACCTTGCTAATGTCCAGTGAGTCACAAATGAGCTTTGCGTGTGATCCCTGCAGCCGTGCCGCGTTCGATGATGCATTACGAGCTGGCAGTCAAGGCGAAAAAACAAGCAGACAATTTAGTTATTTACCAGGAAAACAGACCAAGTAAAGCAGTTCTTTCTCGAATAAGAAATTGGCTACTTTCTCATTCTTGCACAATTTGAAAGGCCAATGCAGGGCAGCAGAGATTCAATATATTAGCAGCAGTAATTTTTGAGGCTAGCTGTAATTTGCAAATGGTGAAGACTGATGTGCAGGACAATAGCAGAGCTCTGCATACTCTAGAATCGCGGTAGAAGGAGAAAGTGGGGAGCGAGGATGCACAAGCGAGGGAACGAGGGCTCTTTATTTATTTATTTCTAGCTTTTAAAACAGATGGTTCCTTATGCGCTGAGCGGAAGTGTCTGTTAACTCAGTTGGCTCACTATTGGTGGCCGCCGGCCAATGACAACAACGGGATCGGGGAGTGTGAGCAACAGTGCAGTTTGGTTTCTTCAGATGCTCTGCGAACAGAAGGATGGCAGCCTGCAGATACTGTTGCACGGCCACCCAAGCCTGGCGGTGCCAGAGCCGGCAACCATCGCACCTCACGGCAGCACCCGCTCTGCCGCTCTGCTGCAAGTGTGGGTTACAGGACAAGCCGAGGCCAAGAGCACAGGGAGGAGTTCAAGTTGTAATGCTGAATATACAGGTTATTCTACAGCTTATGGATTGGGATAATACCCAGATGGAAGCTTGTTTATATGATATTAGTTTAGTATTTTTTTCTATATTGTTGCTGTCCAGTGAAACTTCAAATATCGTAGATATTCGATGTGGGGTGCATTTTTATTCATATTATTTTATTTATATTTGAAACTCATCATTCCTCTCTGAAAAAGAAAACAAAAGATTAAAATAACATCAGCCCACAGCCCACTCTCCTGTGTTCACGATAAAAACTCTGCAGTGTTTTTTATCTAGTTAAACAAACAAAAAAGGTTTGTAATTGGAGGAATATGGCTTCATGTGCAGCCACTTTTGAGGGTCAGGATCTAGCAACCACGAACATCCAAACAAAGACAGCTGCGGCTCCTAAATGCAGGGTGAGGCAGATTTCACTGATGTTTTGACAGACAGAAAAATACATCCTGTACGTAGGCCCCATTTCGTGATTTCTTCCTAACGTTTCAACAAATGTGTCGGTAGCTTATCAAACATACGATACGTTCAGCCAAACAAATTATTATAATTATTCCTAGGAGCATTTTGTGATCTGCCACGGCTACAGTTAAGATTCGGTTATTTTTAGGCAACTAAAACCACTTGGTCCAGTTTAGGGAAAGACCGCGTGTTAAAGGGACCAACATTCTCTGCAGTGGGAGACAGGATGCGAACAGGAGCCTCTGTTGTTAATATCAGGCACTGTGTACTCCCAACCGTCCATCTCCACTTCCTCCTCCTAAAGCCGTGCGCACAACTTCATTCGGATCAAAGGACCTTTAGACGCCAGATTAACTGACCCTTCAGACCCCTTTAGTGACTTTTCTCCACAGACGCACCTAGCGACAGATCCGGTGACTTTCTGGACAAACCTTTGCTACTCTCCGTAGAAGGGAGCCGCCAGTGTTTCCCCGCGAGCAGGAGGTCGGGCTCTCCCCTCTCTGCGTCTCATTCAGTTGACCACACCGAAGCTGCGTAGGCGTGAATGAGCTTCTAACCTCCTCTCTGATTGATCCTTTTACAGGTAAATAAAGCCGAAATCACGGCACGGCCGTTGTCTCTAACTTATGTGCGCGGTGATTTTGTCAGACGACGTTGCTGTTACGAAAATCGGGATTTCAGCAGGGCAGAGCAGCAGCTTGGAAATGGCTCGGAAGTGACAGCTGGTTAACGTGTCGTCTTAACGGGCCGCGTCTCGGTCGCTATTTCTTACTTGTTCCGTTGTCTGACGACAGAAACAGGAAAGCTGTAAATGAGAACAGCCTTATTGGGAATTTGGCTGCAGATAAATACTGTATATGTGAGCACAGAGAGTAGGAGAGAAGCAAACAGATAAAGGACAGGACAGTCTTGTTTAAATATGGTTTATACTTGTATCTTAATAATGATACTAATGTAATTATATAGTTTATAACTGATCAGTGTTCAGTATACAGCATGGTATTTGGTACGCATGGTCATCCAGCATGTTCATACAGCATGATGGGTGTATCTGTATCTTTTTATATGTACACACTGAACAAAACGGGACCAAATTTTGTTTCGATTCATTTTTATGCCTCATCTCCAGCACTCTGAACTTTGTGTTCGAAAATCCTACCGTGCTTCGCCTGACGGTTAGAATAATTAAATGACTGATGTGCTCTATAGGTCTTCACACCAAGAGGTCTGGGAGACGTAATCAGCCTATAGGAAATTTCGTCTAATTAACCAGTTGATTAATCAGTATGCTAATGAAACCATATTGATAAAGTTGCGTGTATCTGGTTAGGGGCCTAGCGAGGGATGAGATCAAATCACAGCAGTGGGACAGTTGCTGTGCTAAAAAGATGCAACGAACGTCTGGCAATATGTTCCTCCACACTGAGAGAAAAAAAAAAAATACACAGAAACACGTCTCCGTCTATCCATATGGCTGCACTTGTAGTGCATCTGGCTCAGCACGCCGTATACAGTTACCAACCTATATTTCCAGTTGTATTCACACCTCACGATGCCGCGCGCAAAGTGAAAATTAAAGGCAGAAGGCTTGTGTGACGGGATTAATTAGACAGAGGCCAAGTGAAGTCACACTCCTCGTGGCAAACATGCTCCAATCCTCAATTACACACAGTGAACAAAGCAATTAAAAGGTCTGTCCTATGGAGTTACCTGGGACTGGATTGTGAGCTGTCTATAGTGAAACCCCCAGGGGCCTGAGAAGCTCCGCTAGCCAGGTCCACAGGTAGGTAATTACTATTGATCAACTGGCATTAGAGCATGTGAAACAACATTGTTATTTTTGCCAGCGCTCTATTTTAGGTGTCCACTTCAACCGCGGGGTTGCTTGGTAGCTGAGGGTCTGATAGAGACAAGGGGAGTCGAATGTAGATAGATGGACAGATCTGTAAACACATTTTATGTTACTATGGTATATAAATGCACTAAAGATGCCATTTGTTGTCTTTTTTTATTGGTTAGTTAATAGTGGAGACTGACAGAAACAGGGTGATGGGGGGGGGGGGTACATGACAAGGCCAGTCTCTGTCTATATGCGAGGAAACAAAGGTTTGCACGTCGGTGGGGGATACAGAAGAATCGACCGGCGATGAATTACGACAAGCTCAGCCGATCGTTGCGCTGCTACTACGAGAAGGGAATCATGCAAAAGGTAAAAAGGGAGAATTTATACCAACAATAAAATGTAAAAAAAAACAACCAAATACTCGCATGTAGGATCTTTAAAGTTAAAGGCCTAAATATGATGACCGTAATCAAAGCAGAAAATTCAAATACGGGGAACAGACGCTGTGTTTGACTACAGACCAATATCTGTGGACTCAGAGGCGCGTGTCCTGTGATGATCTAAGTGCAATTTCAGCGACTGCAAAACCTCAGATTATGTTCATCGCCAACGTTTTTGAAATTCTCGCTTTCTTCAATATCGGTGCAAGGCAGTTACAGTGTTGTTGGGGGTTAGGGAAGATCATGGTTGTGACCAGAAACAAATCATTTGTCCACGCCCTCTAGAACGACACACAGAGGCTCTTTCTGATCGTTTACGGGACGGCTGTCGAAAAATGAATCCGTTTTATTATCTGACAGCGCCGTTGGTTAAGGTTTGGTGAGGCTTAGGCACAAAAACGACTTGGTCAGGTTAAGGGAAAGATCGGGGCTTGGATTAGAATTACTGCTTTGCAGGGGTTATGGAAGTCGGACGGGGCCACTGCACACGTCACCACAGCAAACCTCCGCGCCCTTGCTCTCTGCCTCGGCACATAAAGAACACACTCTGTCCCGCGCCGGCGCTAAACGTTGACCCCCGGACATCGATTGCGCGGCGCCCAGTCATCCAATATGGACACAGTCCTCGGGGATACTGAGGCCGGATGCAGACACGTGACGCTAAGACGGGACTGACATCTCTGACAACGTGGCAGTGAACTTCCATGAGCTCCATCTCCCCCGTCAGCAACTGTTCCATATACTACAACTACAGAATACAAACCCCATGCACTCCTGTTAACTGTACACAGACAACTGTGCTACAATAGATTCGTTGACTGTGTCTGCCCCATCCTGCACACATACACACAACGCTCTCTCATTAACTCTGCGGCGTGCTATCCCTCAATGGACTCGTTCACGCGCACGCATACAGAGATGTACAGATGTATTTCCGCTCTCTCTGCTGACCACAGCGGTGACTTCGGGGCAGGGTACACCCCACCTCCACCCCCGTCCACACACACACACACACACACACACACACACACACACACGACACCCTCTCAGACATTTGATTGATTTAGATTGATCGCTCCGGTGCCGCGTTCAGTCCCGAGCCAGGCCGAGTCACCGCCGGACCGCGCTGAGGAGGTTTACTTCCTTTTACTTCTTGACAGAGCCATTGTCTCGTTCACACTCCCTCCTGAGTTATTTTTTCCTCTGTCGCCCACTTCCTGCTTTTTTTTTTTCCTCCCCTCTCTTTTCTCTCTCTCTCTGCCTTTTGTGTTGCCTCACTTTTCTCACTTTGCTGCTTTCTCCCCTCTCCTACAGCTATTCTTAGCTGGGAGCTGTGTGCAGTGACTGTCTCTACCTCACAAACAAAAAACCCTGAGGGAAGACTGATTAGAATACAGGTTTGTACCTCAAAGCGATGATTTTTTTTTTTCTTTTTCAGAGACTGTAGAAGTCCATCCAAAAAGTGCCTGTACCCTGGGTCCTTGGAGGCCTTTCAAAGTTTAATGTGCTGTAATTGAGACTCCGACAGAAGATCCAGAGTCTTCCAAGAAATGATCCTCTAGCATCAAACTCACCACCATTTTAGTCTTGACTTAACAGAATATTTTCTTCAGATGTTGGCTTTTTTATTTGAAAAAAAAAAAAAAAAAAGCAAACTTTTAAAGTCAAGGCGTAATTTTGTACTAAAGATAAACTTGTTTATTTTAAATTTTGGCTAAAAGACTATAATATGTGCAGATATTTAAGGGTATTTAAATGTTTACCTGTTTCCAAGGTAAACGATGAACTTTGAAACTCACTTTTTATGCTAATGTGGCGGAGAAGTCCTTAACGTACTCATAAGATGACTTTAAGCAAATACATTTCGAGGTCACCCGGGCAAACTCCATCAGGAAGATCAGGTAATTTGATCAAAAGCTCCGAACCAGCCACTAAAAGGGATCTTGAGTCGTTTCCAAGGTCAAGGATGAACTTCAACTTTGAAGCCCACATGAATGACAAGTCCTTAAAGTTCTCATAAAAAGTTCATTTAAACGTCAGTATTTTCAGGCCAACTGGGCACACTGCACCTGCTGATGAAGATCATGTAATAAGATCGAAAGCTCCGAAACGGATACTGAATGGAACCTGGGGTGGGACTGTTATGACAACTGCCGTTTCCAAGGCCGAGAATGAAACATCATTTTTAAATTAACTTAAGGAAAAGAAAAGAAAAACAACCTCATAACTAAATAGAAAGGAACATATTTGCTTGTCGGGAATACCAAAGCTAGAAAAACATTTACCTCAGCTCCTTTCCTGTTCAACATCAACACATCAATCAGGGGTTAGAAATTAATTTCTTGAATATCAGATTGACTCAGAAACAGCTCTGTGTCTGTTCTGCTGCTGTGTGTGTGTGTGTGTGTGTGTGTGTGTGTGTGTGTGTGTGTGTGAGGTAACAGCTAACGAAATCAAGCCTCCCTAGGAAAAAAAAAAAAAAAAAACAGGCTCAACTTCAGCAATCCTTGGCTTAATTCTCATTGAAGCCCCAAATTGACATGTCTCCCTTATGATCTTGACATATTATTAAGATTTAATGGTGGAATTATGATCATTAAAACAACATGACTGATACAGGGGGCAGATGATGAGCTATTCATTTAACCTACTCTTCCTGTAATAATATTGAAACAGACAGTCTGCCAGTTATTAGATCATAATTAGCTGGTGCAATCTGTACGGAATCTGAGGAAATGACGCCAAGTTAGCGGCACGGTGCGGTGAAGCTCGCTCTCCGCTCAGCCCGAGAGAGACATGCAGACGTTGGCAGCCGTGTCGCGCTGTAAAGCAGCCGCTTTCTGTCGGTTTTCACGAAACGAGCACAGCGCAGGAGTCCATGTTTGAAGAGGGAGGGATATAATGAACCAGATGGTAGCTAATGAAAATAACTGGTTCTGTTTTAATGACAGCACTCCCATCCAAACGTCAGGCATTGTTTTGACTGACATTGCATGTGTGTGTTGGTGTTTTTTTTACTCTGTCTTGAAACCAAGAAAAGTGAGGGTTCCGCTTTATGGACCATCTTTGTGTCCAGTCTTGGCCTCTTTCCCTTCATCCCTTCTTTCATTTCCTCTCCTTCTGTATCTTCCCATGCATACAGTAAACACATGAAGCTCTGTGCTTTTCATGTATCAGTGACTCACGCACTCTGGCTCTCCCATTTCCATATAGCGCGTGTGTGTGTGTGTGTGTGTGTGTGCGTGCGTGCACCTACATCAACTGTGCCAGTTTAGCAAAGGAAAAATCTGCACCCTCAGCTGTTTCTCCCTTTGCACAGAGGAGAGAGAAAGCGCACCACACGACTGTAGGCATCCCTCTCTCCTAGCTCCCCCCTCCGGCATTTCTCCAGGTAGCGTTCACCAAAGTCGCCCTATTAATAAGCAACATATTTGATTTTCAATGTGAAACGCGTCGTCTCAGGCCCCCCGAAACGGAACGCGGTGTGAGACGGGTGGTCGGGGCAGAATTATTCAGAGGAGTCGGAGAGTGTGGGAGAGGCGTCACGCCACCCCGGGGCGCCCACCGCGCTCTGGGTGGGTGAGAACGTGGGACTGCGAACGTGGAGCTCAACAGCTCAGACGCCCCAGGTGAAGAAGGAGCTAGGAACGCCGAAACCTCGCAGTTAGATTTCATTCTCCTTGTCACAACACGAATCGCTCACCACGTAGAACCCACAGAAGCTCAAACTGTCCTGTGACGACTGATCACAGATTTCAATTCAATTATTATTCATTACTTATCCTTAATGACTTTAACACACAGATATGAGAGAGATCATTTATTTATAGAACACTTTTCTGAGCAAAGGTTAGAAAGTGCTTTACAGCAATATCAAGCAATATTAGAAACAAAAATACAAAGTGATTTATAGCAAACTGTACAACTTAAAACAGAACAGGCAGCCGCTGTGGTGCCTTGAAGTAAGAGGATAATCAAAACAAGAATAAAACGAGATCAGACAGACTTTAAAAACGTACAGCGGCTAAAACGATGAAATCGATGAAATAAGAGGGAGCCAAATGAACTAAAACCAGGGTGAGCTTGTGTAGTGCTGAACAGAAACAATGCCAGTGTTCGCTAACATTTGTGAGACTTGCTGGTTAGCAAAGGTTAGTGTTCACCAAATAACCTGTAACTGGCCTCACGAATCATCGGATTTTTTTTTTTTTTTTGTGGAAGGTCGAAGTGACAGCACCTGAAACACATGCATGCATTTCTTGGCTACCAATTGGCTGACGCTGACAATATGCTAACACACGGCGTCGGCGTCAACTGACAGTGACGAGGATTTGGCCGGTTTGACGGCAGGACAGTGACACAGTCGTCCTCTGACGATTAAGTTGGTAACCATGAGTCATTACACCTCTTGTTATTTCCTGTGTTGTGACCTAAAGGCAAAATAAACCTTAAACCAACATCTGCTTGTTAGAGGTGCCTATTTTTCTTTCCAATGAGCTTCCGCTAAGAAAATCCCACTGATTTTCCATGTTTAACAACAGAACTGGAAACCTGTGCTACAACAGGCAGACACACTAGTTTATCCACAAGCATGGGAACCAAAACAATTAGCTAAAAGAGGCTAAGAGCAGCCTATAGTTGAGTTTTTCCCTTCACGAGTGTTAATCGTCATTCATTTTACATCAAGTTTTAATTGTATTTAATTGCATGTTAATATCAAAAACGGTGCTTCATGCAAGTTCATCTTTTATGTGCCTATTGCTGAGAAACGCCAGGCGTGTTGCAAGAGATGCGACATCAGGATACCGCACCATAAGAAAATAATGACTCTGCAGGCATCCCATTTTTAGAAACACATCTGTTTGTTGTGCCCCTTAACAGTGGAAGGTGATGTTTTCAAGTAAACCGTATTCAGCCTGTCACTGGGATTCGGATCAACTCCCTTCCTTCATCTATTCAAACGCCTCCTTCGTAGATTTCACTGGGCTACTGGTTCGGTGTTTGATTTTATAGCAGGAGAGGAAATCTAGATTCAAAAGGAACCTGAAAACAAAATTGAGCGCTGCAAAGAAACTACATCTGATATTGCAGCAAGTTGGAGTCACAGCAGAAACAGAATAATAATTAGGAGAGTCAAACTCATCAAAGTATGGCAGGTAATCTGCTGAGGAATTTCACTTTAAAATGTGAAATGGCAGGTTTTGCATGAGATTAAAATCATTTGTTATAATAATATTTGCCTGTATTTTATATTGTATTTAAAATGGTTCATTTTTCAATGTTTTTTGCCCCTTTTTTTGTATTTTCTTGTTCCTTGTTTCCTTTTTATTCCCACAAAAGGTAGCATGCGTTTTAATAAGCCTAATGAGGGTTTTCTGGGGCCTGCTGCCACACCTGTGACTTGTTGCCCATTATTGCTCATCCAGTATAAAGCAGTGTGGGTCCGCTGTTGCTCCGTTTGGCACTGAGACCTGAGAGCTGGACTTCGTTCATGTGTGCAGTTTTTGGGCACGGTGCAGTTCAATCTGCCGACAAGCAGCTCTGACAAGAACTTGTATTTCCACGTGTTCGCTTTCGTTTCCCTTTTATAGTCGTAGGTGTCGTGAAAAGTTTGAAGTCTCGCGCCAACAAGGCGACTGTGTAACTTTCCCGCAAAAAAAGCACGTAGGATGTGGAGACTCCGACAGGAGCACGTCTCCAAGTCACAAAGTTCAGAGACTATGTGCAGACAAAACAATATCATGAGATGGAAGCCTGCTGCTCGGCCCATCGCTGCCCTTGGTTGGGGAGTGGTGAGCAGCGGTGACTGTGTCCTGTGCTGATTACACTACTGATGGGCCTCCGTTTGTCACTGCTCTTGCTTGCTCCAGCGCTGAGCAGCAGGGTTCCCTGATTACTTAATTGCTTGTAAGAGCTCATTAAAGCTTCCTATCCATCATAAGTCGTATGGCGAGTATCAATTTCAGAGAGAGAGAGAGAGGGAGAGGGAGAAATGCCAAGAACTCTGATGAGCAATTAGTGATGTGAAACGCCTTTGAATTGTCATAGTTTCATTTCTTCGGGAAACTTGTGGAATTCATCACATGGATGGATGCTACTGCGTTACCGAGTGATAAACACAACCCTAATTTCCCTCTCCTTCACCTCTGAAAGTTTTAGAGGGAAAAGACTGGGGAAAGAGGGTCTTGTTTTCAGACCATAATGGATAAAGTGGTGTTTATCCAAGAAAACAAAATCAATTCTCATATTTTCCATTAGACTTAATTTTTTACCCCTTTGTGGTAAGTTTCTGTTATTGAATCAGGGTAAAAGATACGTTTTCTCGCATCTCTCGCCTCTGAAACCCCCCAAATTCCCCTTTCATCATCTGAGAGCACGACACCTTCTAGCTAAACGGTCATTTTCGCGCTTTCCACTGATGTTGGTCTTGATGGGTTGTGGACTTTTGCCATCGTTTTTTTTTTTCTTTTTTTTCTGCTGTAATCCCTAAAGGGAGGGGAAAAAACATCCAGTAATTTGGATCCATAGCTTAGAAGAGCTTTTCAAGATACTCACAATCTTACCAGGTGCAAAATTAGAATTGGATGCTGTTCGTATTAATTGGTGATCATTTGCAAAGCGGGTGGAAAAAACGTCTTTTGCCAAGAGCAAGTCTTACAAGCCCCCAGCTGGGGTTGTCAGGGGCAGGCTTGTTGGCATTGTGGCGGCATATGTTTGGTGCCAAGAACACCATTGATTTGCATTTCTTTTATATGAATTTTACAAAGCAGAAATGCTCTTTTGTGTACGAGTGATCCCAAAAGTGAGTGTTGCAATTAATCACAAGTGAAATTTATCGGCTGATGAAAAGCCATAATTCTACTTGCAATCTTTTTTTTTTTTTTTTTTTTTTTTTTGAAAAAGTGGCAGCATCTGCAGTGCACTCGCACTCGCACTCGCTTTTTGATGAATGTGCCTTTAAAGCTGTGCAGTTTAGCTCCATTTAAAACTGGCTTGAAGGAAGAAAAACAGCAGTGCGATCTTTGAGATACTGCAAACGCCATAAGTCATGAAAATAGTTCTTCTGTCTCAAAAACAAGCACTGCATAATGTCGTCAAGTGACGCAAACATGAAAAAGTGCTTGCATGATTGAAATGAGATTGTGACATGAGCAAACGGATATTAAGTAAGATTTGAAACTTGTCTGGAATTGACTCAGTATCATGAGATCAAGATGCAAATAACTCTCATCACTCAACAACCTGGATGCAACTGCCACACAGTTCTTTCATAAATTGACTCAGATTTGAATCGTCATTTTTTGATGTACCTACCGCACGTCGCCGGGACCTATTGGGACACCTAATTGATCCAATTAAGCAATTAATTCTTTGGTAGGATTAGAGACGATCAGCCTCGTATGTGTAGAGAAAAAACCGGCCCTGCCAAGTGATGGACAAGCTCCAGATTTTTTGCTTCATCTCCAAGATGGCTCCAGATGGGTTGGGGGCTTGAGACTCATCTGTGGCCAACTGGTCTAAACCTCATGCTGAGACTAGCCTACAGTATCATAGACCCACAGTCCCCAAACAATACTCTGCAAAATTTTTCCTGTTTCTTCTTGTCAATATTGGAAAATCATTATTAAATGATATGTTTCCCTGCCGACCTCTATCCTCTCTGCGCTTTAAAGGTGCCCTGTGGAGCTTCCCAGCAAAAACACACAGTTATGTTTAAGTTCGCTGCTTCTCGCTAAAATGTGTATGAGTGTATCCTCGAGGTCTAACAAGCTTGAAAGCAGCTATAATAAATATTTCTATAAAGCATACGACAATGTGAAAACAGTGTGACAATGTGAAAGGGGTCTGTCAGAGGGATGAACCATCACAGAATCACGGTATCTCCTAAATCTGCCGCTCCTCTCGGCTTTACAGAGTTTTATTAGCGAGTTTCAGCTCATCGTTTGGCTGTTTCGGACCAAAACTTTACTGGTCTCGTTTCACTCTCGCTGCTGTCATGGTGGTGGTCAGCAGGTGGTCAATGGCCGCAGCAGCCTGCTGTTTTCGGTGATAGAGCTCTAAAGCCCGCTGTGGGCTACACCACCTGCCTCAGCAGCAAACAGCAGACGGACACGGTTGCCAGCTAGCTAGTGGACATAGTGGAGCAGTTAGCATCTAAAGGGCGAGATAGTTCCCTCAGGAGTTAGCGGAGACCAAAACGGAGCTCAGAGAGGGTGAATATTCGAGGGTGAACATTTGAAAAGACAGTTTCTCAATTTATTGAATCCCGCTTTGCTCATACATACATCAGCCGGCAGTTTTTTTTTTTTCTGCACTGGTCTTTGCTAGTGCATTGCCATGTTTCGTGTCACATTACCTGACAACTGTCAATACATGGACACAAACCTGTATCGCATCCCCTGCGTGCTTGTGTATTTGCTACGAGAGCGCAAAGTACAAACCAAACGGGGACCCGCTCATCGAAACGTTGCTTCACAGTGCCACAAGTGCTCAAAAACTCCACAGGGTCCCATTTTAAAAAAAAGCATTTTAGTTTCATGGTAGTCAAGTGATACCTTAAAGGAAAAGGCTGGAAATAGTCAATATTTTGTTTCTTTTCGTCAACCGCTCCCACGAAAAACAAAACCGATATTTTGTTCCTGTCATTCAGTACAACCGACTTCTCTAGCCTGTCCGTCGCTCTCAGCCCCAAGCCTATTCGAAGACGTAAATCTTGACGAACAGGTCACAAATATATAGTTGCAATTTTTAAAAAGGCTCCAAAACTAAGAACAAAATGGGACTGAATCAAAATAAACTACAGCGTAATCGTTTTTAGTCAACAATGGAAATCAATGGCACAGAGGAGTAAGCTTCATCCGGCTTCGACTACACATTCAATACTTGTTAGTTCGATCAGTTCATTCTGGTTTAGGTCTTTTCATGGGATTTGCTGACATCAAGAAAAAGATTTCCTTAAACGGATTCAAATCACAATCAATCAAATCCAAATAGAAAGTCAGTTTCACTGACATGATGTGAGACAAGATTCAAGATTCAAGATTAGCTTTAGTTTGTCAGCCATAAAAAGATAACATTTCATATGTACAATATACAAATGTGTTGATAAATAACAAAAAGGGTTCTAAAAGCAACAAAACCACATTTCACGTACAGAAAACACACAAAGGTGTGAAAAGACAGACTGGATGTGATGCACACTGCGAGACAGATGAGGGGCAGCGGATCTCTCAAAATGGCCCGTGTGACTGAAAAGTATTTGGTGTTTTTCTTGACACTTGCGAGAGAGTAAACTGTTGATCAAACAAACTTTCCCAGCCTCCGAGGCTACTTTGTGTCCTCTAAGAGATCCCCACTGATCAATATTAAAGAGGGGAAGGACAGAGTTCCACCAAGGGCTCCATGGATAAAACTGCACCCCTCCTCCCCACTGGAGCGACTCTCTGAAAGCCTTGAGTTATATTCCTGTAATTAGCCAAGTATCCACACCGGCTCCCTCGCACACAGAGAGCTCCTGCAAGATTCCCTGTCGGCTCCGCACGCTCATCCCTGTAGATAGAAGATGCAATCAGAAAAACAGCAACAGGGGAGGCGAGGTGGCGGGGAAAAAAAAAAAATCAACGCATCAAAAAACAAACTTTAAACAATGACCCTGCTTCTCATCTGCAACTTTTTCCCCTTACACCTAGCATTTTTTCTTCTGTCACGAGTATAAGGGGCAAGAGCGATGCATCCCTTTTTTCCTCTTCCAAGGATAATGATTTACAAAATGCCTCTCATCAAAGAATTCATTAACAACGAACGTTAATTAAAAAATAAATGAGTAAACATCAATATCAAATCTCAGCACTGTGGAAGGGAATACATTATGCAGAGTAATGATGTTTGAAAGGGGCTTTAGCACCTCTGTGGGACTCTTTTAAACCCCTTACCTCTTAGGCAGTTGCTTATTTTGCAACCCTTTGTTGTTTAACAACAAAGAGAATGGGCTCTCATAATGTTATATTAATCAGCGGATTAATATTTCAATTTGATTTGCTTTATAGTTGAGGTGCTGTTGGCATTTCCATTTTCCCTCCATATGTGCAGCGATGTTAAGTGGTATCATTACCATTTTCTACCTGGGGGTTCAGGGAGATAACAGGCACCAGTGATAGCTCTATTCTGCAAAGGGGAGAGAGAGGTTTTTGGGGGGCGCTCATGCATTTTTAAAGGGCGTGTTTGGTGTGCCTTCACATCCATTATTCTCCAGTGTTGCTTGCAAACAGCTGAGTCACAGCCTTTCTGCCCGCCACAGGACAACATGAGACAATAACACCCTCAGATTCAGAATTAGGGTGCCCGGCACAGACGTGTCCGCGGAGATGCCGTCACACTAAAATGTGTCTGACAACCTTTGTTCCTGCAGGGACCTGCAGATGAAGTCAAATACTGTGTTATAATTGAACAGGACACAGGAGAGGGACCCTGTCTTAGCTGTAATCCTGTTCCGTTTGTGCTCCTCCGTGCCGATAAATAACCCCACCCTGATTCCTAAAAATCTGGGTCTCCCGGTCCTCTTCCAGGTAAACTACAGTACAGTTTGTCAGAACGAATGCGATCAGTCGACAACAGGAAACAAGCCATAAACAAACAGGGTCGAGGGTATGAGAAGAATGATGTTGGCATCTGATAGGTGGTAGTTCCTCGCTCGGAAAAGCCTACCCGACAACACGACAAACTGAATTCAGGGCAGAGTTGCGCGGTGGATTGATGGTTGTCAATCACATACTCATCCATCTTGCGTCGACCTCTACGGGGAGGAGAAAAGCGGAGGCAGAGAAAACGTGAGCAGACAAGACCGTCGTGCTTTGTTACATTATCATGCTGCAGCACCGCCAAAGCCCAGAACAAGGAATTATAACGGTATTTAATTTCATAATGTGGTTTGGAGTAAAGAAACCAAGCTGAATGTCCGTCACCACGGCAACAAGACAGCCGGAGGTTGCTAAAAGGGCAGGGCAGGGCAGTTCCCTTAATTACCTACATGTTCATGTCTCCATCATATATATATATATATATATATATATATATATATATATATATATATTTATGCGCAAATTGTTCAGATTCGAATTTTAGTTCGTTCATCAATATGGATAACCAGTAAGAACTTGGGTCGATATGGTTACTTTGTGACCTGGACATATGTCAAGGACTTGCTGAGACCTTTTTAGTGATTTTTGTGTCTTTTTGTGTTGTCCCAAATGAACAAACTCGTCCCAAAATCAATCTCACGTAGCGAGCTATAGAAACCTTTTCTATCATGAACGAATCATTCTTTTGCCATATCACTATTATCAGAAGTTTTCTGACCATCATACTATAATAATTAGATAAATTTCCCCTCAACCGACTGGTGTTTGTTTTGCTAGCTGCGATTAGGTGAACCTGCACAAACCTTAGATAGCCAACAGAATGACTATGAACCATATGTATTGCTCACGAAAGTCTTCACAGGACGGGAAAGGAAACAAACACGATCTGCTTTAAACTTTGGAGCGCTCTACAAAAATCACAAGAGGGGCAGCAGCACAACAGCAGCTGCCAGTTCGTTACACAATCATAAAAGGCCGCCCTCTGCTGCTAAACATAACCTGTATGATCAGCGTCAACTTTGCTTTTTCTCTTCGCTCTCTCCAGCTAATCACGTCCTATCAGCAGTACACGTCTTAAGGAAAACAGACAAGCAATTAGGACATGGATTATTTGTCATAAACACCATTCGCTGCCATGCAAATGCATCATAATTGCCCGGCAGACCTTGAGTGACAAGTCATTAGATGATTGTTCACAACGGCTGATTAGGGTATGACAGGCGCGTCTCACTGGATACGTAACTGAAGTAAAGTGTTGAAATAGATTTAAGAGGCCTCTGCTCATCACATCAGGCCCCTCAATAAACAGCTGCATTGCTACAGCACAAATATTGGCTCGTTGTTTTCATCACGTTTGCAGCATTTTCTCGAGGCAGCCAGACTTTACCGCTCAGTTCGCACAGCCGTGTACCGCGCACACTATGATGTGTCTGAGGGCGTTCGCATTCACAGCGGGTGGAGGTTGGGGGGGCTCACACATTTTTTTTTTTTACACAGCGTGTTAAATGTGGGACAATGCAGCAGGACAATGATCCTACAAACAAGGCGACAGGGCTACAAACAAAAAAAAGTTTTTCTCTGGTCAGTCCAACGGATCGTGCGATTCGCTTGCTGAAGGCGCGACCGAATAAAAATGAGGAAGAAGTTTTAGATGGAGCATCACTAGCGTCTGCCGCTGGGTATGGGGTCCGAGACTTCAAACCGTCGTTGACTGTAAAGAATCTGGCACCAAATATTAAATATCTTTCTATTGGTTACTTTCTGTGCCAGAACGTTTGTGGACCGCGTTTGAGAACATCCACAGGTCCTGCAATGATCATCCGGTGTGAATTTAAACACCCTCAAATTAAAGCTGACAATAGGCTCTTTTTTTTTTTTTTTCCGCCGCAGACAGTTGGGCTTGCCAGAGTTTGGAAAGCACAGATGTTGCTAACGACGTTAACGATGGCTGCACTCAACTCAAGTGTCAGTATATACCGCTCTGTGTGTGCCTTTACAGTAACTGTAGGATGTCGTACATGATCTCACAGTACGGGCCACACTGACCGCTTGATTGAAAGGTCTTCATTTCCGTCTTTAAATCAATAATAAGAAAACAGAGAAATGTAGCCATGTGTTTGCACAGTGACAAAATCATGAATCACATGTCAAAAAAGAGACTGTCGTATTTACTGAAAATGTGCAGCAGGAGCTGATTACGCCTACTGTTCTCAGAATAAAAAGATTAGAAGATTCATGAACAAACTTCAGTGCAGACAATAAGGGAATGTCAGTTATGCATATTCGCACAGATCCCAGACATGTGCAAGCACGTGCATAAGCCGTCCAACACGCATGTGTACATGAATGCATGAAAACATCGCATTACAAGTATGTACACACACCGATTCATCGTTGTTGGACCTAACCTTGGCTCGTATGAGTTAATGTCAGCAACAAAAAAAACCCAACTGGGATTCTTGAAATGGGCCTCATTGGTTTATTTGATTGTTTCGTATTTCAGTTAGTATGTGGGGTCGTTGTTTTTTACATTTAATATCCCGTTTTGGTGCTAAGTGCACCCTCCACTAGTCACTCCCTAACCTTAGCTCCACCTCAACTATAATTCATTTAGCTCAGGGAAATACCGTTTTCACGGTCAAAAGAAACGAGCATAGACTGTTGGTTGGAGAATCCATAATGAACCGTGGGCTCTGGTTTCTGTTTTTAGGTGAATTTACTGAATGTTACTGAATAGCAACAAACCAGACAATAAAATGAGCTTGACAGCACTGATATCGGTAAATAAATAAAAAAAATAAAATAAAAAATCTTGTCAATGAAAGAGAACAACAATGTCTGCAGAAAACACTGTATAAACATGCAAAATATATGCAGCAAAGTTTGATCAAACCTGTCAGTTTGTTAATTACCTTGGAGTTTCTTCATTCACTTATCATTTTGTGCACAGGATCAATTTGTGTTTTTGATATTGATGTAAAAAACAGAGGTTTGTGTTGACTGAGAGCAAATATGTGAAATTTTTCATTGATTTGTTTTTAAATTATTATTATTTTTTACAAAATTTGACTTGTTTTTCAATATTTCCTTTTTGAGTAATTCGTGTTTTTAAGCATTCCTCCGGGTCATCCTGCATAGCATCCTCCTAATAAATCAGTAATGCTTCCTAAATACCACAGTGACCCCTGTGTCTACATCAGGTGTGTGTGTGTGTGTGTGTGTGTGTGTGTGTGTGTGTGTGTGTGTGCGTGTGCATGCACTTACGCCTCTGTTAATGTGCGTCTATGAGCATGTGCACCGCTGCCCTTCATAATCAGGGGCCTGAAAGAGCCCCCACTCTGCCAGTGAATTGCTCACAGCTGTGGGCCCCTTGTCGCGCTGGCAGCCTCGGCCCTGTCATTGTGCGTCCGCCTATCTGACCTGCTAATTTGGAGCATATGTAAGTGCTCTTAAAGTGGCGGGCCTTTTGACATGCCACAAACAGCAGCTGTGGCAGCTGCCCCGAAGGAAGGCTTTATTTAATTCAATTACATCTTTTGGAGATATGTAAACGAGGAGCTGAGGGGCTGAGAGGGAGGAGGAGGAGGGAAAGGTGGGTGATGGGGAGGAGAGATGAGGACAGGAGGGTGGTCTCTCCTCCCCTTCCCTCACCGTGCTACCTTTCCTCATCACATCCCTCCAGCTTTCCCTTCTCTAGTCCCCGAAAGACCCTCCCCCCTGCCTGATCACCCTCACCTCCTTTCCAACTTGAAACCCAAAAGTGTCAAGGCCCAGGTGGCTTGATAGGCAAATGATTGGGTGAGTAACTGTTGCAAAACCCATTACCTCCCCTCCTCTCCCTTCTCAGACCCCCTTCACCCCCCCCCCCTACTGCTCACTGTCTCTCCAGCAAGGGGAGTCTGAGGGGGGATAATCAGGGTCAGGATCCTCTGCCACACTGATCAGTACGTCTCAACCCCCGGGCAGCCCTGCAATTAATGCGCCGTTGAAAGGGAGTGAAAATATTCGCCATCTGGCAATTAGGGCTCATAGGCTCCCTCTTTCTGTCTCTCCTCCTCTCCTTTGCCTCTCTGGGCTTTAAATGCAATTGTGATCTTATTCTTGTTCCAGCTCCAGCGCCTCACACTGGCCCAAGGCCCATTTGCCGCTCCGAGGGCCTATATAGGAATGAGCGAGCGCAGGATCGCAATCCAGGGCAATTCAGAAACCCCTCTCAGTCCCAAAATGGAGACGTAATAACGACTCTTCTTATTATTTTTCTCTCCCCCCTCACTCTGGGGAGGATTCATCCCATCTCTTGCTCTTCCAGCCCCAGCTGCTGCTGGCCTGAAAAGGGGCTTGAAAGAGAGTGCCTGTCATCATGATCAAATTAACTCTTTCTCTCTGGATGGGAGCAAAGGTTGTCAATGGCACTGTCGTCTGTAGTCGTTTTAACACATCAATGATGTTATGATTAGTCATTTTGCTGCCGACAATGGCCGCCGAATGCGTGTGAATGCCCTTTCCCGTCAAAGTGTAGCAGAGGGCTGACTGATTTTTGAGAGAAGTCAGACGTCTTTCCAGTTTTTTCTCCGCTCTCCTCCATACACACACTGTGAAATTCAAATCTGGGGGATGACAAATAGAGTGATTACGTTTGCCATTGATCTGGCAGGTTTGAGTTGCAAATGCGCAACCTCGACATTTGGCTAGTGCGAATTGGGGGGGACAATGGAGAAGCAAATTTGAGGAAGTGGTAGGTCGCAGACACACCGCACACAAACAGCAGTGAGGGATGCTGTGAAGGAAAGCGGAGTGTGTCACAGCAGAGGCCAAGAGGGCTGCCCATTAATCGAGAAGTGTATTTTTTTTTGCAACATGGAGACATGAGGCGGTTCCAAAAGTGCCATCAAAAGAGGAGAGAACGAAAATCAACCCTTTATTTTCAGCCTTTTTCCTCGTGTAACAACACCTGTAAGGTCAGCATTCGTCAGCTCGACAAGAACCCCCATGCTGCCTCCCCTTGATCCGCTGACCCCGATCTTTCTCATCTTTAATTGCTACCACCATCCCTACAGCAAGCTGCCACCATTGTGCTTTCCTGTAAAGCGATAATTACACATATTAAATTATTAACAGTCATTATCAAAGCTTGTGCTTAACTTGTTTTGTTGTAGTGTAAGGTTCCTGTGATCTTGGGCAGTCATTACTTATTAACAGACTGGATGCTTTTCCCCCAGTTGCCGCGTGTCGACGTGTGGCGTTAATGACGCACTCATCCTGTTTGCCCCCGTTTTGGCTCCAACTAAACGGCAGAAATAATATTGAGGTTACACTAAGGGAAAAAAAAAACACAGCAAAAAAATGACTATTTATTGGCCCAGATTAAATCATTATCATAAAGTGGAAATTAATTAAACTAGTATTTTCAAGCGACTGTTTACATAGCCAAGGAGTGGTTTTTGTCTGGGCTCAGCTGAGATTAAACGGCACCGTTTTCTTCAGGTAGATGCCGGGCTACAAATTGACCCGGGCAGACAAGCAACCGGTGCATTGCCCTGCATTATACTGAGGTCCGGTAAAAAAAACAAAAACAAAACCCCACGTATCTCCTTGATGTGAGCTTTGCAGTAAGCGCTGGCACAGATTTGGCAGAGCGGGAGGCTACCCACTCCAGTTTTTTTTATTGCAGGGTTTTTTCATGTTATATAAAGCAGTGACTCCCAGGCAGCAGGGCTCGTACCGCACGGGGTAGAGTACCTCCGCGGTTGCCATGCAAGGACTGTGGAGCAGCGAAAGCAATTTGATCAAATAGAAATTCTGATTTGATTAAAGAAGCATATCCACATATTGAGACCCCTGAACGCCACACGCTGTGACTAAGAGTGCATTGGAAAAATAGTTACCACGTAAACAGAGACCTTGAAAGAGAATTTCTTTTTAAAAAGGGATAAACAGTTGAAATACTTGGCTAAAAGTAATGGATGAAGAGTTGAGACGCGCAGCTTCTGTCATTCCAAGTGGCAGCATGAACGCAAGCCGAACCAAACATTGAAACAAGTTCTGTAAAAATGTTTCAACATCCGCTGTTACATCCACTTTTATACCATTAATAGTCAAGTAATATCCTGTTTAAAAAATCATTCAAATAAACATGTTTGTAACACTGTATCGGAGAGATGGACGGAAATGGACAGAAAACACATTTGTAAAATGTCCAAGTGACCTGCAATGTCTTCTCCACCACGATCATTTAAAAGAAAGACAAAAATTACTACAAACGTTCCCTCTGTTCCTATTTTGTCCACATTTCACCATCACTGTGCCGAAACCAGACTTGCAGGGTAAAAATAGATGCTTACTTTAATTTCATTACCCACAAACCTCTCCCCTCCAAAACCCTGTAACTGAAATAATTCATGTCAACTTTACACGTGAAGTGGATGAAAACAGATGGCCACAAAACAGGTCTTAAAGTAACGCCTCACTTCAGGCTCTCAGGTGCACGTTTGTGGACGGGTCCTCCTGAAATACCCCGATTGACCTTCAAAAACAACCACGTGGCTCTAAATTTGGCTCCGTCCAAATGGAATCAGTATGGAAATAGAAAGGCAAACATTGAGGGCAGAAACCCATGACAGACAACTGTGACCTGCGGGCCATTTTTTTTTTTTTTTTTTTTCAAACCCCGTCCCATGCGGAGATATCTCCCGGAAATACCCCAAGAGCCCGGAAAAAAAAAGCAGGCATTACACATCAAAACAGAATATCAGACTGTGGCCGCGGAGCTTTCATAAGCGCTCAAACAGATCGCAAACAGGTCGACCACACACGCTGAAGCGGGGGGGGGAGAGAGACGCCGCGGCACTTCAACGCAGGGCTTTTTTGCACATGCAAATGTGGCGCTGGTGCGAGGGGCACGTCAAAGCTGCAGCCCAGGCGGAGCCCTCACCTGCAGGACCTCCACCCAAGCGAAGCCAAACCTCAACACACATCCACTTTGTTCTTCTTTTATTCCCTTTTCCGCTCTTTTGTTGCTCTATCTTTGGTTTGGATCGCCTGTCGTGTTTGTAGAGTGGTGGCAGAAATATCAGATCCCTAATGGGAGTAAACGTATATACTACACAGTATTAAAATAATCTGTTACAAGTAAAAGTACATTAGTACCGTCAGAGTCAAAAGTAATGTACTTACTGGGCAGAATGTCCCCTTTCAGAGGGACATATTAATGAGCTTTTTATTGTTTTACTGTGACTGGTTTGTTTGGTCTATGGTTTGTTTGGTCTAGGCGGAGATCATTTTAACTACTTTATTTTCTGTTAGGGAGTTAATTTATAACAATTGATCATATTCTTTTGCGCTGATGTTCTTCATCTAAAAGTAACTCCAGCCGCCGAATGAACGCAGTGGAATGAAAAGTGCAATTTTTCCATTAAACGGAAATACACAAAAGTACCATTCCTCAAAGTTGTACCTCAGCAGAGGACTCTAGTAAACGGACTTTCCACCACTGCAGTTTGTACGATTCATATCTGGGATGTTTTTTTCACAGCGTTTTTTTTTTCTAATCTAAGACAGGAGGCTAAAATCTTACACTGGATCCTCCTACTTTGATAGGAGAAGTTTTTTTTTTTTTCATCCTGTTCTGTTTTCTCTTTTCCTCGACAGCCCTTCTTTTCATTCACTGACTCATTTGTTCAGTCACTGGCCCTTTTCATTGATTGTGCTCAGATCTCTCCTCCTCTTTTCTTTCTCTTTTCTCTGCCCTGTTTTGTGTCCAACCCCCCCCCCCCATTTCTCCTCTTCCTCTCCTCTGGACCTTTTCTCTTCCCACTCGTCAGCTGTGTTAACTGATCTGCCATTTCGAGCTCTCACTCCTCTCTCCCCTCTCCTCTCCTCTCCTCTCTCTCTCTCTCCCTCTCTCTCCCTCTCTGCTCCCCTTTGCCTGCGCTGAACAAATGGGTAATAAGCGCCACTTTGTACCTCTCTCCTCTTTCAGATCTAGAGTGAAGAGTCTGATTAAATAATCATTGGAGGAGCGGTGTGCGTGCGGCTTTCCCCCTGCTCCTCACCTTGGGGACATATTGTCCCCTGTCACTGAAACCTCGGGGACAGAAGGCTCCGCCGTGGGGAGGCTCAGTGGGGGAGCAAGGAGCTGATGAAACGAAGATCGGGTAATGAAGGCATGGCCCATGGCTTCCGTGGCTCTGCCATATGTTTCACCAAATGCAAATTGCCCCCAATTCAAACAACTTTTTCATCTTGATATATGCAAATGTGTTTATAAATACTGGCTTATAAATATAGCATTACAGTTTTTAAGGAGGGAGCTTTGAATCGTTTTCTCCCTCGCTCCACTGTTGTTATGTGCGGCGGCGGCGGCGCAGCGTGACAAGTTTTAACGAAGGGGCTCGGACCTCGCGGCGCACAATGGTGTCCTGGGGGACAGGAAGTGAGGTGGTCAAAGGGGAGGGGAGCGCTGACTGGCCTGCGAACCAATGAGAGCGCCCCTGATGTGTGCTTCATCCAATTAAAATTAGGCCAGTTATCGCACAAGCCAATGACAAATCAAAGGGGACACGCTCACAGATGAGCACTGGAGGTGAGGTGGCCACACATTTGAACTTTTGACATTTTTAAAATCTGGAGTCACTTTATTTTATGTTTAATATTTCGGGCTTTTAACGCAACACTCCTGTCGGCAGCAAAGGTTTTTTAACCTTTGCTCAAAATACAAAACCAATAATCTATAGAAAAAAATAACCGTATTTACAAACAAAAAGTTTATTGTGTTTACATGAGTTCTGTCGAGCTGATCCTGTGGGGCAACGTCACCTAAATACTAAGAGCTCAGAGTGTGTGCGTGCCTCTGTGTGTGTGTGTGTGTGTGTGTGTATGTGCTCAGAGCAATGAACCCAAAACATCAACATCAAAGAGGCAAAATGTTAAATAATGATAAAGCCTTGATTGCAGTCTAATTAACTTGATTGAGCTACCCAAGAGCTAAACAGCTTATATATTTCTATTCTGACCTGGAAAAACTTTGGGAGACATCTTCATCCTACAGTGGGGAAAAAAAAAAACCACATTCATTAGCATTTTTATCTTATTTAAAATATTTATTATTTATCACTTAATTCACTGGTGGTTTTAATCACTGTACATCCTCATCGGAGTCCTCTCCTAATGTCACGTGTCATTCATGAGCCTCCCGTATCTCTGTCATTCAGGCCCGCTGAGGACAGCTGACGGTGTTAGCCGCCCCGGGTATGGGGTCGCGGTCAGGTGTCAGATTGTCGCAGCCCTGCTGGTTCCCTTGGAGACGGCACCTGAGTCGACGCCTGTGCCAACATCTTCGTCATCGCCCGCGGCAACAGCAGCTGGCGGCTCCGGGCCGGACCGCGGGGCCCGCGCGGGCCAAGTGGGTCAGACCTCGCTGAGAGTGTAGAGGCAGCCAACCGCGAGGCCTGTTGTTGTTGTAGTCCAGCAGGGTGCATTATGGGAGGACTGTGTTCTTTTCTGGGAGAGGTTTTATAATGAACCAATGACAGAAACGTCTGTGTGTCCCAAACCTTCACCTCTTTAACATATTCTAACACCAGCATCCAACATGGTGACTGTTATTCATTTAATAGCAGCCAACAACAGTGTTGGGCAGTAATGCATTACTTAGTAACACATTACAGTAATGTAAATACTTTTTCCATTAACGAGTAGTGTAAGGGATTACAATTTGAAAATTCAGTGATTACATTACAGTTACCAATCTCAGTTACTTTGACATTTGGGCGTCGGCTTGTTCTTTGATCGAAGGTTGATATCGGTTTGGTCCCAGTCCAGTGGGCAGACCGGTCCAGGATGTGGTTGAGGTGCGGCGTACATGGTGGCCCCTACCAACAGACGAGACTCAAGGTTGATTCCAGAGTTGCCTTATTTATATTTTGTGCGTCCTCGGCTGGCTGATGTGCCAGATGTCAGCCACGGCTACGCCTGCCTTCTGTTTAAGAGTTGGAGGGTGTGTTACCGAGCTCCCGAGGTCCAGACTTCCTCAGAGCCGTGTGCAGTCACAGAGGCTAAGCTAGTCGCTGCATGGTCAGTTAACCCCCCCTCCAGGCCGTACGGTTGCCTGCTTGTTAAACTGCAGCGCCTGAGTAATTGGTAAAGTAATGTAATTACTATTTCAGTGAGTAATGTGTAATGGGTGATTGAGTACAGTTTTCAAGTAACTTGCCCAAGACTGACAACCAATAACCCGCAGTAAGTAATACTTAAGCGATCACTTTGGTTACTGTTGTGGTGACTCTGTGGTTTCAGGGACATTTTTGCCGCCTTTGTTCTCACACCTCAGTTTAGGACGCCCCATGTCCTTTTTGTAACCTACTAGCAGAAAGCTGCAGTGAACACTGCTTCTCCTAATTGGCAGGCTTTATTTACCACAGAGGCTTTTATTGTTGTGGAGCATAGACTTTTTGGCCATACACAAACATTGCAAAAGAAATCGGAGTAAATCTAAAGTAGCACGACATACTGTTTCAAAAGCCGCTAAGGGTCGCTTCAGGATTAATGGTCACGACTGAAGAAACCAATTTCACCCACAAATTCAATTTTGATCATATCACCGGATCCGCATAAGCAGATGGAGTTTGACCAGTTGTAATTTTCCATTTGACCCATTCCAATTTTAAGGTGTTCTCATCCATGTTGGGTTAAATGCTGAGGTTCAAAGTTTATTCTTGACCTTGGAGTCAGCAACTGAGAAAACAATCTCAGTACAAGGTCCATGAAGGAGCCGTTCTGGAGCTTGCGGTGACGCTGTTTTCTCAGCTACTGTTTTAACATTAAGCAAACATGGTCCCCAGGGGGCTGACAGAAAATGGTTGACTGAAAACCAAAGAAATCGTGCATCTTACATTTTAAGGGCCTTATCTCAACAAGACTTGTGGTGAGATCATCGTGTCACCTGCTATTTCCACGGTCAAGAATAAATTTTTGAACCTCGAGGTCAAGATTATTTTGTCCGTCATTTTTGTGGGTGAGGAGTTGGCCCAGTGAAGCAGGAGGAGGACGCTAGCGCTCATTCGCTTTACTGTCGGCAGGGAAGGAAGAAGCGATGGGAGCTTTTTTTGGTGGTTTATCTCCTTGGTGGGGAGCATGAATATACAGCTAAATGCGAGACAAGTCACCCTTGCTGGGGAAAAAAAAAAAAAATCTCTTTAAACTCCTTCATGAGATGAAGCATTGGGCTGATGCATGATGAGCTGCTGGGTTATGTACTCAGATTGATGAGACATGCGAATCATGTCGGGCATTTGCGCCTGGTTCAAGGGATGGATACAGATTATACAGATTATATCAGTTCTGACTGAGAGCAGATAATAAAAGGGTAAAAACAAAGAAAGCAAATATAAGACAGGCAATAATGTGAACTAAACTATTAAATCAATCAAGCTGTAGGATATAACGCTACACTGTGCATTGAAGATCCACCTCATCCTTGTAAAATTTGAATAGTCTTAGCTCATTGTCTATAGGCTCAGACAAATACCGTTTGAACCTTATTTGCACACCTAAAGTTGCATTTCCAAATTTTTAAGTCATTAAACCAACTTTCATAGCAGTTAGCCGGCTGCCATGTTAAGACAACTCATTTAGCATTTAATACATCTACGAAATTACCAGTAAATGAGGTGAGCACACCACACAGGTCGTCCAGCAAGTAGTTGCTGACGTCGCTCTCACATCACGTCGCATCACACGTGGACATACCATCCGAGTCCACCGGTCCACCAGTCTTCAGTTCTTGATGGATGAGTTGTGCTGGTTACTGTAACCTCCAGGTTCACGGTCAGCTTAGCCCAAGTGCTCTGCTGCTAATTCAGGGGGGTTACGGACTGGATGCTAATTAATCACAGACAGAAACGACCTTGGCATGTAACCGCGGACCGAGCAGCTGCCATGTACGTAGGCGTTACACTCAAGTGGGGCTCGTGGGTGAACGTGGCACCGAAAGGGTTAGTGTGTATGCTGAGGAAAAGAGGGCAAAAAGTAAACAAGGGAGGCAGTGAAACAACTGTGTGATCACAAGGAGCTTATAGGCAAGCTAATTAAAAAGGGTGTGATTGAAGCCTTTTAATTAGCCTTGATGAGAAAGTAAAGTTTTTGAAATAGATCCACTAATGAAGATGAATTCAAATTTGGTAATTTTTCAGGGGGATCTTTGGCTTGTTTTATCGATCCTAAAAACATGGCCAATTCCACTGATATATACAGTATATTTATATTTATATATTTATGTACATGTAGCTGCTGTGTCAACTATACATCAAACACTCTGCGCACATGGACTTGAAATTTAAATGAAACCCCGACGGAAGTGTCTGGCTCTTCGGCCGCTAAATGCTCCACGGCAGTCGCCAGCTTCTACTTAACTTTATATGTTGGCCGTTTGGTTGTGGGCAGGTAGCGTACAATGGGCTAATCAGAGATTTTTCACTACAAACAGCTGCAGTTGGAAACAGGTTAATGAGAGTGGTTGGACTGAACCAAAGAAACGGGTGAAGTTGCGAGTCATAAAACTAAAACAATGAGCTGAAAGACGCTAAAACGCCCTCTAGAGGAACCAAAGAGTTGGGTGGTATTTCTCTGTTGGTTTGTCCTCACCAGTGACCCCTTTCACATTAAACAAAGCCAATTTGACCCGCTGTTAACTTCAAGATCTTGATGAGCGCTGCTTTGACCTCTTGAAACTTCACAACTTTTCAAAGTAAGACTACTCATTTGGGTAAGGTCTCGGCCTGCCGCTGAGCCTTTACGCTAAGAACATCCAGTTGATTGAGAGATGTCAGAGGACGCTGAAATATAAGAACGTGTTTATAGCAGGCATTAGACACATCGAACTGGTCCACTAGGTATCATAGAGAATCGGGTTTTGCCATATGTTGACAGTACAAGGACCGTGAAATTTCAAATAAATTACCTGCACATGCTGCTCGACCCAAGTCTTGCCCCGTGCTACTCGGAGAGAGTATAAAATATGCCAGTTCGTATGACAGAGAGAACACGAGGACACACTGTAAATCAACTTTGGTTGGAAGCTGAAGACGTGACAGGCGGCGGTGAGCTGTGTGTGTGTGTGTGTTCATCGGAGCTACAATGGCTCCCTCTTGAGGGTTTGTGGGTGAGGAAACATGAGAGACCAGAGGAGATAGATCAACAAGACAGAATGTCTTCATCGTTACTGTAGGGCTTTATCGTTTGTAACAAAAACGTCCAAAATAATGGAGAAAAATACATACAGCACTTTAAGGTTTATGTGTGTTCTGTAGCCAACTCTGTATCATTAAGGGCAAAATTGAAATCTGACATTAACCCATTGTTGCTGTCATCACATTGTACTTGTATCGTCATTTCTGTAATTGGGATTTGGAATGATTTTATTAGTTTTGCTGACTCAACGCTACTGAGCCTTTCCAGTAAATGAAATAATAAACTATAATTTTTTGGTGTTTCTACCCTGCGTCATGCTTCAGTTTTATGCATAACGCACTGTTTTATATGCAGTTTATAGTTTATTTTTGTGTTTCCACGTGTTCATGTTGGATTTAGTCTGTGTCTCTTCGTTTTGTGTTGGATGAGTGAGTCAGTCTGTAGGGTTGTTTTATGACAGAACAAACCCAAACCAGCTGTTTCTTATTATCTTTGTTTTCCTATTTATTTTAGAGAAATTAAGTGACTGGAATGACACAGTCTTCAAAATGGTACGAGTGAATACACGTTTGTCATTTTTGTGAACGCACAACATTAGAAGTATTATGGAGTGATTAATAAATGACAGTAAATGATAGTGCTGTATATGAAGAGCTGGTTTTGCTTGACTCTGCAGTACACTGTGAAAACCTGGACAAACACCTGCATGTACAGCGTCTGTTTGTGCAAAAATAACCGTGTTTGTGTGCGTGGCCTTGTTTTGCTATTTTGTTTTTTTTTTGTTTTACTATTTGCGGGGTCAGAAAACCCGGGAGCCCACTGTACTTTTGGGGTCTGATGGTTTTTGCGGGGATCAAAATGCCGGACCCCACAAGTATAAATGGCTGTTTGAGGGTTAGGGCTTGGTTTTAGGGTTCAGGGTGGAATTGGGGTTAGGTTAGGATTAGGGTCGGAGTCGTGACGGTTAAGGTTTAGGGTAAGAAACTAGGGAATGCATCATGTCAATGTCGGGTCCCCACGAATATAGCACAAGAAGGATGTGTGTTTGTGTGTGTGTGTGTGCGCCCCACTGTCCCTGGTGCCCTCATTAACACCACGGTATCTTGACTGAAATGGAGCACCAGCCAGCTGCATAGTTGATCACATGACAATGAGATGGATGGGTGTGTGAGGGAAGCAGGCAGGGCTGTGTGTGTGTGTGTGTGTGTGTCCTTGTCTGTGTATGTTTGTGTGTGTGTGTGTGTGTGTGTGTGTTTAAAAGCAGCATTAGGGAGGAAATTGAATTGTGTGGCGATAAGCAAATATTTGTGGTAAACTAATTCATCCGGTATTAATCAGCCTGATACAGTAATAAAATGCAGCAAAATGGGTCTAGATCCTGGAGAGAGCAGGTCCTCACGCTCGTACACCAGAGGGCAGCAAACGACAGCACGTCGGCTTCAGCCGAGTACTGTAGATGTGAAAGCCTCTGCAAAGAGTAATCGAAAAATACAGAATAAATACAGAATCCTGTCACACATGAAATCTCTCTTTTCTAAATGTGTTGCTACTACTTCTATTAACACTACTACTACTACTGCTACTGCTACTACTTCTGCCTCTCCCTAAACATCTCCAGGTACAGCTAGTTGGCTACTGCCATTATTGCCGCTACAGCCACCAGCAACATGGCTCACTACTCCCACTGGTACTTTTGCGACTGCTGCTACGACACCAATAAACCTCGTCATATAGCGCAGGAATAAACAACAGCAACAACAATTACAGCAATAATACCAATAGTTGCCCCCCTGCTTTATAAAAATGACTTTGACTGCACTTTATCAGAACTTTTTTTTTTTTTTTTTTGCTGAAAACAGCCACCTGCTGTCTGTGAAATGCTGACGAGCGCATTGAGAGCGAAGCGAAACAGTAAAGCTGTGTGTTGTAAACCCCCCCCCCCAAAAAAAGAGCTAAAAGACACTAAAAGGCAGAGAGATGTGTGATAACTCTCCACGGGTTTGTCGCCATGAGTGAAACCTTTCACGTCACACGTAGTAATTTAACCCACTGGTGATATCAGGTATTAGATTTGATTGTGTATTAGATTGGTGCAGCTTTAAAAAATAAATAAATAAATAAACAAATAAAGATGTTGGTCTATATCTTGGAAGCAGCCTCTGAAACATTTCCAACTGAAGCACCCTGATGTTTCAGACGAATATATTTGCCATTCGATAATCCGCCCGGGCCTGCAGTTTACACACAGTCCCACAGGCTGATTCTGCATGAATTAAGGTGTCAGCTACGCTCTGCACAGTGTGTTTTAGAGGCCGAGAGCAGTGAGACACGGCGAAGCGTTCGGGGGGGGGGACTCCCTCTTTGCTCTGGCACTCACCAAAACAAATGTCTTGACTGTCAACGTCCCCCCAGAGCTCAGTGCTGTTTAACCCCCGGTGCATCAGAGAGCGGAGCCACTTCTCTCCATTTAACTCTCCTCCCCGTATACACACACACACACACACACCCATATAATCACACTCACAGAGCGACGTGCGGCTCCGCTTCTTGTACTCTTCTCGTTTCTCACATTATAAGAATTCCCTCCAGACACTCATGTATTAAACAGCCAGGGAGTTGAATGTATGCATGGGCTGTAATTGGCGGATTATAAATTCCTACACACTGTGGCACTGTTGACATTGCCATATCTGATCCCCCCGTGTATTCATTTCAAAGGCCTCTATTTGTAGCCTTTTGGTGAAAAACCACTGTTTAATGTGAGTCCTGCAGCCCCAGTCTGGCGAAGAGCACGCACATTATAATTGGGTCCTATTACGCGGCGATAAATTATGCATGAACTTAATGGTCGGGGTTTGTGGCCCCTGCTGATATGGAAACTGCAAGGGTTTGAAAAACTCTGTGGGGAATCAGCAGAAAAAATATAAAACATACATACCTTGGGTCTGCATATGTACGTATTCATTAAAGTCATGTGTGGTTAATGTACTGTGTCTTCACGATCATTAGATGAAAAATAAGCAGTGTGACATTCTCCTTTCCCACTTTTATGTGACAGCACGAGTTTAGATGTCGATGTATTCCCGCATGCGATTACGTTATACACACTTTCTGCGCTCGGCAAAATGAAGGCATGCTGTTTTCTGATCAGAGCCAGCGGAGTTTCCCCCAAATTCAAGGGTACACAAGGGTAAAACTCCAGCTTCAGCCGGACAGTCAGCAGTTGCAGAGCTGAAGTCGTACAACGACAAGAAAATGCTCGGTTAGTCTTAAAAGGAATTTTAATTGTCTTTAAGATTTGGGACCGCACCTCCTTACCAACATGCAGAAACATGCACACTTGAAACACACACACACACACACACACACACACACACACACACACACACACACACACACACACACACACACACATGTGGCCTGAGTGTCCCAGGCAGGGTGGAGAAACAACCAACAGCTAAAGGCTGTTAAATACTGGCTGTCACCATTTTTTCTACTTTACCAGCTTTCTGTTGGCAGGAAACCCACAATTATTTTGAAACCCTACTCTATAGTACAATATATATATATATATATATATATATATTTGGCTGTTAAAAGGAGTGAAGCTGTATTTATAGAATTACTAGTTTAGGCTGATGGGAGAAGTAAGGGTCGTAATCATTTTTCATTTTGAGAAACGTGCCTGAATAACTCACCCGCATGACGCTTGCAACTATAAAGTACATCTCCTATTATTCATTCCTAATGCTTTATCTTAAGTCAAGAGAATTTCACAGTACACTGTGTGCTTTCATTTAAGCATGCGTGGCACCAGGAGTGTCATCTCTGTGGTGAACAGAAAATAAACCGAGCCAAGTCCTGGCACGAACACAGTGTTGGGAGAGTGGTATGTTAGCTGTAACTGATTACAGTAGGGGCTGTGGTGATTGATCACACCCCTGACTGAAGGAATTTCGATGCGTAAATATAAAGTTTAAAAAAAAAAAAAAAAAAAGTAAAGAAAAATGAATCTGGATATAAACATGTTACTCAACACAGTCCAGCAGTTAGAAAACGCAAACCTCCACAGTCTCACAAAAACATGAAAGTTTCTTGTTTCTTGGTTGTTAGACTCAAATAAAGACGACGCTGCTTTTTGTACAAGAGACAGACTATGGATGTGTAAGGATCCAAACAAGATTTGAACCCACAAGAGGCATGAATGACTATCTGCAAAAGTGTCTTTATTGATGCTAGTTCTTACTACCACCCGTCTCAGCAGAGCGTTTTAGTGTCTTTCAGCTCGTTGTTCTGGACTTACAGCCCTCAACTCTGCTAAAGAGCCAGATACGTTTTGGGTGGAGTCCAAACCAGAGCTCAGAGGAGGGTGAAAATCGGGTGAAAATTGGAAGCACATCTGCAAATGTGGGCTAGTGTTGCTCAGTGTCTGCTGAATCAATTCAAGTGTGCACGACCGTGTGTGAACCACAGCCTGCAGAGTCCGCGGTCTCTCTTAACGGTCTGTAACGTTGCCGACAGAGTCTCCCCGTCCAATTACCCCTTTGCACCAGCCACAGCGTTCTGTCACTTAAAAGGACAATAGGTAAGATTTTTTTTTTTTACCGCCACAAGATGAGCCTTGGAAAAAAGCATGAGAGGTTGATAGTTACCGATAGCTCACTGATGGAAACTCGGATTCAGAACCCATTTCTCGCCTTCAGTCCCGGAGCAGACGGGGATGTAAAAACAGAGGCGGACACCACCTTCCCATTTCAACTGAGAATAGCGACTAAATCAAAAAGTTCTTCAGAGAGAAACATGTAGTTCCTGCTTGTCGCTAGACTTAAATAAAGGTCACAGTTTTCCAACTGCCCCCTTTTACAGTAAATGTGTACTCCGGCCCCACCTGACTGCAGACTGTACTGTGCCAGCCCCAGTGCGCTACCATCCACATTCCTCCACCTCCACCTCTCCGTTTCTCTCAGTGAACGTGGGGAATGTCGTATCAGATGAGCTCGCCACCATTTGGAGATTTACAGCTAAACCAATTACTCGTGAGGTCACGGGGAGCTCTCACGTTCGACCGATCAGGCCTGACAAACCAAGTTTATCAGGCCTCTCTCAGCCAAAGAGGCTTTGAGTCACACAGAGTATAAATGGGAAAGTTACTTTACAGGAAAGCCAGTGACCTCGTTTATTTAAAAAAAAAAAGAGACAAAATCTGCAGCTTAGGTTAGTTTGTGTTTTTGTGTGCATGGTGAAAAGTGATAAAACAAGCATAAGAGGCAAGGCTGAAACACTGAAAGACAAAATATACAGTATGTATCGGTGCAACGAAAAAGTACGGGGCTTGTACTATTCACCAGTGACAAACAGCGTGTATAGAGCAAGATGAAGTACGGAACACAAGAATAAAACCTGGAACCTTTATTCACAGACGTATGAAATGCTGGGTCACTACCTGTATACGTCTGTCTTTTTTTTTTTTTTTCAGATAAACTCAGGGCACGGGCATAACAACATAACAACGGGCACAACCACCCACGTCAGCTTCAAATTTGCAACACGCGAGGTCTTAAAAAACCAAACTGGACAAGGCCGCGTGTTCTCAAGCAGCCCATCAGGCCCGTATTCAGGATTTGGCTTATTGTTTGGGTGGTTAAGTTACAGTAGGTGCGCTGTGCTGTGAAGTATGAAATTCACATGATTTGGATTGGCCACACACACTCACACACCAGTTAGATGATCTGATTTAAGCTCTTTGTCTGAAGGCTTCATATGGGAGGGGGGGGGGGGGGCATTAAAGTGATGTTTTGGTTTCGGAGCAGAGGGGTCTTTTATTCCTGCCCAGAGTGGGACAAAGTCGGGCATGCTCTTATGTCTCTGTGTGCAAAACTTCGACTCGATTGCCGAAAGTCAGTGGCGTCAGTGGCTGCGCTGCTGAGGGGAAAATACACATTTACACTGCACCAAAGAGAGATGGTTGATCTAATTAAAGGACATATTTGTGTGTGTATATATATCATTTGTGTTTTTTTAATTTAATCAACATCTTTATAAATTCAGTTTCATTGATAAAAATAGGAGGTTGTGCCAGATTTCCTGTCCACCTACTTTTTACATTCACCTAAATCCAGTTGGCCAAAAAAACCAAAAAAAATCATGTAATTCAAGTTGAAAGCAAATCAATATTCAATATATAAACAATGAGTAAAAGGACTGTTTAAAGTTAAAATTTTAACGGGTACAATTACGTTTGATATGCCAACACAATATACAGTATATTTACAGTTTCTCTGTTCCAGCCTTAATGATACTAAACCGTCTAGTAGCAAATTTAGATCAAAAATACATCCAGGTTTATCATCAGTGTTTTAGTTTTGAACTTTTATCTATCATTGTCATTGTCTCGGTGCCATACATATGAAATGCCGTATGATTATGAGTTCTTCGCGTCTTGAGTCTTTGTACAATGAATTTTTTTTGTAATTGATGCCATTTGAACCCAGAAATATTGTGGTTCCGACCGGAGGCAGGAAACTAAGCAGAAAACCCTGGGTGTCACCGCTAGCTCTTGCAGCTTGGGGTTAGATATTTTTAGTAAATCCCTTGAGGTGCCTTAAGACTCTTTTCTGTTTATTTTTATTCTTTGTATGAATGCGAAAATAAACTCGTTTGGCAATGCAAAAAAAAAAACAGAGATGCTGGAAAAAAAAGCATCTGAGCTACTTGTCAAACTGACCCGGCAGCTGTAGGAAATACAGAACTTGCTGTCACTATGGTGCTTCACAGTCAAGTTTAATGGTACACAATGACTGTTTTGGCAAGCGAGGCCATAGCAGTGTTTAAAAAAAATAGGTTTAGAGATGATGCTGGTTTTCTGATCCTCGAGGATGTGTGCGGATCACAAGTTTCCCTTTTCACGGCCCAACAAACACATTAACAAAACAACTCTGAGCAGGGAAGAACTTATTTCCCACTTCTCGTCAAAAGGTCATTGTGTTTTAATGGGAAGTTGTTTTTTCTTTATCAGCAAACTCTTATTTATTCAGAGGAAGTTTGCTGAGCCTGCAACCCTTCTTTTTTTTTTTTAGCAGGGACCCGAAACACAGAGGAACTAGAAACACCTGGGAACACGCAGCCACATCCTCAGTCTTCATTATTTTGATCACAAAGTCAATTCTAAAATCAGGTGCGCCACTTAAGACGAAAACGGCTCCTACATATATATCTTACAAAGAACGTAGAAACAATGAAGCTTTGTGTTTCATACCGTTCCACACTAAATGAGCTGGTCTTGAATGACACGCTGACGAAGCTATGAAGTTGTGCTACTCCATCACCTACAATAAACAAGTTTAATCTGGGGCATAGTGGCCCCCGGGGGCTAAAACGCGTGTAATGTAATCGCAAAATGCCTGGTTTGAATCCAACAAAGCACTTTTGTAGCTTGACGTCCCTCTCTCTCTCTCTCTCTCTCTCTCTCTGTCTTAAAATGGGACAAAAAAGAGACAAACGTGTAGATGGTGTCGGTTCAGAAATCTCCAGACAGCTCTGCGGGGAAAAGTTCGACACATGCGATGACCAGCTCCGTACACGCATGACAATACCGGTGCTAAGAGGAATATAAACCAAGCCTGGTAAAAAGGTAACAAGGACAAGAAAACAACCTGTCCGCGTGATACTGCAAGTTTGTATAGAAATATGTTTGTTTTGGTTTCTTTTTACTGCTCAGCTTGGTTTCAGAGCTCCAGAATAATGTAGTTTTTTATGTCAGATTATCAAGCTCATAAGTGATGTCCCCAGTGTCACCCGATGTAAGTGTATCACACAAGGTCGAGATTACATCTCACTTTGCGGCAATTGTTTGGTGAAAAAGACCCAATAGGTGGAGAAAAAGGAAGAAAAGACGATATGTGGTGTTTTCTGCTGCTCGAACCCACCTGAAAGCGATGAGAGAGATAAAAGCTCTAATGGTGTATCAACCCTGGCATGCGATTGGCACTTCTACTGGCCGTCTTTCAGTTTAGGTCAAAAACAACGAACCTACATGACGCACGTTCCTCTTTCTGACGAAGCCCCTACCCGCCACAGGCCAACCAGACAACCAGAGGCAGGTGCCTGCTGATGCCTGTCGCTGTTGCTGCTCGACTTCACGGCCCATAACTTTGGGTTTGGTGTCGCGCTCCCCGTCCCCACGGAGTGAGCCCACGGCACCTGCTGGAGCGAGAGCAGCAACAAACCGTGGTGCGGGAAGTACTTTATTATTAACCTGCCGACTTTTGTTACTGTGGCAACTGCAAACAAAAGCATGTAACAGTCACGCCAGGTTATGGAGTGAGTAATGTAGGTTTGTTTGTCGAGAGGGTGTACCAGACACGGCAGCAGGGAGACACAAGGTTTGGCTTTTCTGCTTTGTAGCCTACTGGCTCTCGCTTGTGTTCTAGCCGTGCTAGTGGCACAGCGTTATGGATGGCAGTGTTGGTCCGGGGGCGGGACTTTGATCCGGGCTACGATATCTCAACAACTCCTGGATGGTATCAAATTTTTGTGCAGACGTCGACTGACGTTAGGGATTTCCTGGCTTCTCCTCTAGCGCCACCATGAGGTTCACAACTGCCATTCAGACTGGGACTTCTCCACAGCTATTCTCATTCATGTTTCCCTTAGGATGAATCTTAATAACTTTTGGTTATCCCTTCAGTCTTCCTCTAGTACCCTCATCGGGTAAAAATTTAAATTTCTCCAGCACTTTGAAACTCGAAATTTATAAAGAACGAAATATTGTAAGTCTAATGTGGCCCCTTTCTCTCAAAGATAGATCTATTTTTAGTGGGATACTTTTCAAAGATAGTTTCCCATTACTCTTTACTGATATATTCAGTGGTTCCTAAATACCCATCAAACTGTCTTATTTAACAGGAAATGAATACGGTCCAACCTGCCATATTGTGCTTGAATAATTCAGGCTTTCATTTGGGGAGACCACTCGCAATCAATCAGCCGCAGAAGGGAAGGGACATCCCTATTATGAAATGCAAATTCTTTGAGACTTCATTTGATTCGACTGGTGTGTGTGTGTGTGATCTTGTGTGTGTTGTGAACAGGTATGGCATGTTTGCTGACGGGCTTATTGAGAGCAGCAGCCCACTAAAACAGAGTAGCCCTGATTAAAATGTCTTTCAATCCTTATCACAACCAGGGGTCCATTATGTAATTGCGCAGCCCATTGTGTTTCCCGGTCAGCGAGCTTACTAACTAAGAGGGAGAGAGTGGATTTCCCTGCGCTCTCGCCTCATTAGGATGCAAGTGGGTCTGAGGTCTCCGATGGATATGAAGGCCTTTGTCTGTGTCTGAGTTGAAGTGGGACCCGCTTGTCCCGTCGTCTCAACAGGGACGCAGGAGTTTAATAGCTGGAGGTTGACCTAGTTGCCTCATCTAGGCCTGCGTTTGTCTCTCTGAGTGTTTGAGCGTGAAAGAGAAAAGAGGGGGTGGAGGAGAGAAAAAAGGGAGGAACAGGGGTATGCGCACCCCCCCCGTTCCCCCGAGTTATGGGACAGCTGAGGGCAACTGTGTGGCAGGAAAACAAACCCACACATTCTCACTGCTCCCACTGCAGAAATAGAACAGCAGCATCCGCGAGGGCATGTGCTGCCAACCGAAGCTGACAGGCAAGATGCTGCTGCAGTTCTGCTCACTTTACAGGCAAAAGCCATTTTTAACGAGCCACACGAGAAACCCCCATGCGAAAATAACTTATCGTCTCACCCTACGTCGACACGAATAACAATAAATGATGCACGTGTCCGCATTTGGACACGTTCAACCCTGTGTTTTTTTTTTTTTTTAACCGCAGCGCGTGGCTGTTTTCTGCAAAAAAGCCCTGCCCAGGACCAGACAGCAGACGGACGAAGTTAGTGACTAGCTGATGGGCAAAGTGGAAGATACAAAAGCCCTTTAAGTGCTTTTGTAAAAATCCTATTATCTTGCTCGCAGACCATATTATAAAAAGAGTTCTTTCGGGACTTTATGGGAAACATAGTTAAAGGACCAGATGTTTTTCCCAGGTGTTGGTGGAGACTACTGAGCCCCCGAAGTTCAAACACCAACGTGAGTTTAGAAGGCGGTCGTTGTGTTTTTAGCTGTCGGGTAGCTTCGATGGGTTTCTGCCCACTAGTGGCCGAAAATTGATTAACGCGGCCTGAAATTAACGTCGAAATAGCTTCATGCAGAGCTACGTAAACGTCCTACGTTTAAAACCTAACTGAGTCAAGTCAGTAACTTCAGTGCTAAAGGTGTTAGCAGTACAATTTATTATTTTACTATAAAAGCAAAACCACTCATTGTCAAGAATGGTTCCTTTTAAGTTAATCTCCAATTCTGGGGATTTTCATGCTTTCAGATCAGATGGGGCCACAGCTGGAGCCAGGATTTTAGAGTCCGAGCCCGCCCAGCACCCCCGTCCCCTACCACCTGAGACACCAAAATGAAAGTCTCTAAAGTACTCGACTACCCAAATGCTGCTTCAAAGTCTTTATTCCTTTATTACTTTACTCAAAAGTAGCCAAATTCATAGACATTGCGTCCGTTTTTTTCACAGTTCCCAAAAATGTTTTTTTAGGGAAAACAGTGACGTTATTCATGTGATTTGGCAAATATGCAGACTAACTAGCTTCACGGACATGTCCACACTCACGTAGTGTTTGAGTAAAGGCTTACGTCACTTTCAAACCCTGTTGAGCTCTGTAAATATGTGAACCATACAAGGAATCTACTATGCAGTACCTGTCAGCTTGTTATTCGTCATCCCAGTGCCCTCATTTCACTGTTACCATAAGGAAGAAATATGTTTATTGTCTTTATTGCCTCTTAACTCTCTGCTTTACAACCTATCCCTCTCATCTGAGCTGTTAGTAATGACTGAATTTCCTCCTGTGGTACGACAAAGCTCATCTTGACACGTCTCAGGTTATCACGGCAGTCCACAAGTTGCCCCCGGGGTGTTTCAGCGAAAATGCGTTGTCCTCTTTCAAATGCAGACGTCCCAAAGAGCTAAACAGCGACTTTAAAATAGCTTTATCAACCCAAGCACTCGCAGAAACGCCCAAATGCTACGAGACAAAAGAAATCGAACCGGAACCGATATTTTGTCAGCATTCCCAGATTGGGGTTTAAAGTGCTGGAACAGACCGGGAATACAGAGAAAGCCCTCGAAATGTCACAATCTGTGTCGTGCTACAACACGTTGCGTGAAATTCTCTAGGCAGTATCACTGAGTTAAGGTTAAAAAAAAAAAAAGACGCTGAAATGCAGATGTTGACAATAGCTGATGAGGGATTATTTGCTACTAGCTTTTCCTTCCCAGAACTGCTTCTGCCCACGTGTTTTGTCCATCGGAGAGTGTGCAGGGCCTGCAGCAGAGACTTCCTGCAGGACCAGGATGCACCTGCTTTGGTTAAACAGGTCCTCACCGCACCAAACACGTCACGACCGTTCCCTGTGTAGGGGGGGGGGGGGGGGCTATTGTGCTAAAAGCTGCAGAACTTGTAGAACGCTATCCAGTTGTCAAGACGAACAGGCACAGGCTGTTCTGTTTTTGTTGCAGTGTTTATCTTTCTCTTTTTGGGTGAAGGTTCATGGAAGCTCTGACAAAGATCCTGAGCCAATAAAAAAATGTCATTTCATTCTTATTTGACAGAGAAAGTCCTTGGAAATATTCTCAGTACCTATGGAGGTATTTTTGTTTCTTTATTTGCTTTTTTTTTTTTTTTTTACAAAAATGTGAGAAACATTTGTTTCTTTCCCTTTTGAATTTTGAAGCTATGGCAGTGATTGAATCCAAGCGTTCGGCTGCCAAACAGTTCATAAAGTTTTACACTGCCCAGAGGTGTTGCAATCAACTGTAAACCCCTGACTACACACAGGTGATCTAATGTTATTGTGTGACTTCAAACTAGCCTGCTGAATTTAGGTGTGTCTCATCAAAGGGCGTAAATACTGATACAAACGAGTATTTCGTATTTTATATTTGTAATTAATTTAGATAACTTGGTTGTCTTTTTTTTTTCTTTGAAATAAAAGTTTTTTGGGTTTTTTTTTTTCTGTTTATTAGTGTAAAAAAAATATCCCACATTTAAATCGACTTTCGTTAAATGTTGCAAAACAATAGAACATCTAACAGGGGTGAATACTTTTTATTGAGACCGACTGTGAATCGTAACAGAAATGTATCAAACACATCCATCTTAAGCGTTTGCACGAGTACAATAAACGCTTCAGGCCAGCGGCAAGACAATTGTCAGGCTCTCTCGGGGTGCCGCCGAGCCAATTTCCCTAAAAATGTTCATCACCGCTACGAAACATGAAGACGGCACCGTTCTGGGACAAGTCTTTCTCTAGCACAGCCTGATAATCAGACTCAATCTCTGTCTAGTTTCACGTCATTCACTCTTAGCTGATGTTTGGCTGGGAGTGCGGGGTCGGTAGCGAGCGACACATCTGTCCTGTCGACATCATTTTGAGTTCGACGGAAGCAGTTAACGTTTGAGAGTTGACCGATCACAACTTGTCACCCAAGTTTGTGACAATCCTCCTGCCGCTATTTTCCATAAATGTAGCTAGATCGCTTTGTAGGAAGATGCTCAGGCTTGGTGCAACACTGGACGACTTTCAGATCTTAATCCATTTTAAAAACATGGGAGACCACAGACGTAATGACAGTTGTAACGCATGTTTAATATTTGAATGGTATGGGTGCACAACACCGGGCGATTCAGTCCAGACACAGAACCAAACACTTTGGTGTTTGTACTAAACGATTTCAGAGTGGCCATCTCCCAGGAACTCAGAGCAAACCACCGGCCTATGCGTTTTGCAGCGCGAGCTGGAGGTGGAAATAAAGTTTCATTGCTGGTGCGAGCTACTGCTACTGCTACAGGCTAACGTTACTGTTACTCGTATACAGGTGGAAGAACAGAGTGAAACCCGTGATCATCAGAAATGTGGTCATTTCCATATTCATCCTCTGACTTTCCACTGCCACGGAGATGCCATTGCACATTAAGATCACTGTGCCCTGGGCTTGTACGAAGGTCGCTGTCAATTGCTGGGTAGCAAAGCATCAAGATTTGAAATCGGGGAGAGACTCCGGTCCAGTCGCTAACATTGAGGTTATGTCTGTAAACCCCTCACACTACAGGATCATTTGGCTCAGACCAGCCTCAGATGGGGAACGCCCTCGCGATGTGGGGGGGGGGCGAATCAGACCCAAAATCTCCCCCATTATCCTCCAGTGTGGGACCAGCATCACAGAAGTCTGATTGGTTGATTGTTGTCTCCCTTGCTCGGAGAAACAATGGCCACAACACACCAGACCTTTCTGAAAAACAAATCGGAGACGCCGCCGGTAATTCAGAGGTCTGGAGCCAGACTATCTGGTTTATGGGATATTCTAAGATTTCAATGCTTAGACATGCTACAAATCTCTCCTTCTAAAACGGCCTTCATGCTAAAATAACAGCGCTGTAAATTAGCAATAGCGCCGCAAAACATATCTGTGATTTATCTGTACCGGCAAGCACGCGCTTCCTTTCTGTCCTCCTGATTTAACTTCCTTTTTTTGAGTCAGGCACTTTTCCTTCCATTCAAGTTTTTCCACCGTCAACCTGCATGACAGACGCTAAAACTGCAGCTGGGCGAAAGAAAAACTTCCCCTGAAATCCCCAGATTGAAGTTCCTGCAGCGTGTTCGACAAGCAGGTCAAAAGCTTTTAGAAATTGGTCTCCTGCCAGTCATCGCATAAATACTAGATTTTCAAAATAATGCCTTTTTAAGGCTTTTCGGGGCGATCACTCTGGTAATCTGGAGGCGACACCGAAGCGTACCGATTCCTCCTCCCGCCGAACAGGGCATCATCTGTCTTTGGTGCGGTTTCAGCTGCAGGTGGAGGTGGACACTGGTGACTTCTGAAGTCTCCGCTTTCAGTCCCGGCTGTGTCTCTGAGCTCAGAGGCCCCACTGCAGCATATCAAACGCTGCCCAAAGACAAAGCCACTTTGTGTTTTTTTCTTTTTTTTCTCGTTGCCACAAAGATACATTGCTAATGAGGCTCCAGTCTCTAAGCTCAGATCTGGCTTTGGGACTCTCGTCTCTGGTTTCAGCTCACATTGCAAAAAAAAAAAAGAGACTTAATCAGTCTGCTCTTCTTTCTGCAACTCAAGTACAGCTCAAAGGGATTTTTAAACCTCTTTTTGACTAGTTCATGGTTTCTCAGAATATATTTAAAGAGAGGGACTGCATCAGTGCTGAATTTGATCTTTTTCTCTAATTCGCTTGCCTTTGTTTTTGCACATTATTTCAGAAACACTCATTCATTGTTTAAAAAAAACAAACAGGAACACGTATTTTATAAATTTCTATTTAAATATTAAGTTCTTTACAATCATTTTAGAGTCTGAATGTTAATTTCTTTGTTGGGAGTCAGATTAGTGTGGTGAATATTGATGAGCAGGCTTTAATTAGTTATGGTGTTTATTGTTCATTTATTATAGATGGCTAGTGATGTTTCAGTTTCCATTTTTTTTAAATCATAATTCAGAGAAAATATGTGCATTTCTATTAAATAGTATTACCGTATACAATCATAATGATTTATCTGAACGTAGATTCATAAATGTGAATTTAAATATGTTTGCTGGACGAACTTAAACACAGGAACAAACAAACAAAATAAAAATCCCCGGAGCAACCTGTTCATCTACAGAGAGGGGAATAGCCTCATGTTTTGTGACCGAGAACAAAGCGAAGTGAGCTAATCTTGGAGGAAACGTATCTGTAAATGATAAAGACAGTGGTGACAAACACGTTTGCGAATGCGAACAGTCAGCACACATTACGAGAGCTGGAAATAATCATGTGGATATCTGAACAGTAAAATGCAATCGATACAATGCTTCTGCAGTAAATACTAGTTCTGTTTTGGTCAATTTAGACAGTTACAGTGTTGATTAAATGCTGGAAACAATCCTAACTAAAGTGTAGATAGTTAAAGTGGTCTCCTCAAAGGTCAGTTTATTATAGGACGTTTGGTTTGTATTGCATATTATAATGGTGTTCATATTTTTAAAACCGTATTTGATGGTCTGTGTCGTAAGAAAGACCGAACCCAGGGCGGTTTTTATGCCTGATATGTGGCGAACAGGTGTGTGGCCGTCACACACAGTTCATGCTTTTAGACACCGAAAAGCAGGCCAGTTGGTTAAGAGCTCACTCGTCACTTGATAAAGAAATCCTTTTTCCCCATAGCAGCCGCAAGTCCAACTAGATATCTTTGTTGACTTATAGCAGATCTGCACTGAGTCAGCGTGGAGCAAGGCTTCCAACCTGAGTGATGCCGACCCCCAATCACATGATCAAACAGCACTTGTGATGTCTCATAACAGTGACTGTGTTTACCATGTACAGCTGTTCGGGATAAAAGAAATGCTAATATTATTCTCCTCTGCTTTCAGACCTTTCAGACCTTTCAGAGGTCATGGATTCAGAGGTTTATTTGTCACATTTTCTCCCTGGTTCATTTCTGCACGATATGATTATTTAATGTGCTGAAGATGTCACATGCTTCATTTGGTACGTGTTACCCAACAATGGAGCTGTGCTGGCGACGCAGTTACCTGCAAAACGCACCCAGCGTTTTAACCATTTCTCGCCGGACAAGTATATCGTCACAAAGCATTTCATCAGAGGGAGATTTCAGTGTAAATGTACCCATTAAGGCGGTCAGTGCCAAATGGAGGTGATGACAGATCCATGTGGGTCACTCAGCGGTAGGAAGGACAGAGCTAATTGCACGTTGAGGACGGAAGATTACTCCGCCTTAACTGGATTGTTGGGCTTTTCTAAGGAGATCAGATGAATTTAGGAGGAAGACCTTTGAGTTTGTTTCGGGAATCTGAATGCTTCACAGCGGCACACTACTGAAAAACTCCAATCATCCGACAGATGAAGTAATGATATCAAAAGACTCCGATATTTAAAAAAAAAAAAGAATGTTTGACAATACTTACCATGCTTTGTCTTATACTGTATTCCACATGTTGACAGGCCTTTCACATGTTAGCACTGTCTACACTTCAAGCAGGGAAATTACTCAAAAAAAAACAAATCAGACATGCGAGGTTTAACTAGGAGTTAAAGGAGCACAAACAAGAGAGCACTGTGGGAGGCGAAGCGATAAGAGGCTTAACATTGGCTCAGTGACAGTGCGCACGCTGTACAGTGAATTTACTGCCATATGAGAGAGAGAGGAGAAAAAAAGAAAAGGGAGGTGGTGGTGGTGCAGGGAACCCTTGCTGTATTTTACTCTGATAAGCATCAGCTGTCGTCAAAAAATAGTAAACTGTTCCAGAGCAAGCTCTGCAAAGTTCCTACTACTGTGGGTACTTTGGTTTTCTACCAAATGAAGGACACGTTTTATTGAGGAAATCAAATACCTGTGCCCCTTTTTGGAAAATAAGTCATCGTACATAAATGCATCTTCATTTTCTGTACATCACGTCTTTCTTTTCAGAGCCAGAGTAACGTGGAATCTCAGAAGTGGTGCACACAGCAAAAAAATGTCCAACAATGGCTACATTAGCATTAGCCGTGTCCCTGTTATGTTTTTGCAGAGAGTTGCACCAGATGACACAAAGTGCTACACAAAGTGACTGATTAAGACAATGGATGTATTTATCTACTTCACAGAACATGATAAAAAAGAAAAAGAAAAAAAACATGTCTACAGAATACGGTATTTATAAATCAGGTACCTTGTAGGTGCTAATTCAATTTTAACTTTACATAGTGACAGAACTGGAAAAAATCTCCACTAACTGACCTCTGACCACGATAACCGCTGCTTTAAATTTGTGCATAAGAAAGTTTTCTAAATCAGATCCACCAGCTGGTTGCAACATCAGTTTGTAAATTCAAATTTTAACCTAGTTTAGTAATGGAATTACAAATAGCTGGTTCAATCCGGTCCTGGTTTAGAAAAGTTGTGTTAGTGAGGGCACCATATGTGCTGGGAGTGCCTGCCTTTAATTTATTTTGATTTATGGCTCTGGGGGTGAGGAGACGTAAACCAGTCCACCCCGCCACCCCTCCCCGGAGGCTTTGCTCTGTGTAGGAGTTGGGAGTCTGGTTCTCATAGAAAACCTGTCCCCTGATTGTTCCGCTCCGGATCCAGCGTCTGACACAGCAGCAGGGGACAATTGATAAGATTTCCGATGGACTGAGATGTTGACTTTTTGGGTCTTCTTAAAGATAATGGCTTAATCTAGGTCACGAGCTCTGACACTCCGCAGCTGTTGAGACAAAGTGCAGCCTCTCCACCTTCAGAGGTGAGCTCAGAGGGAGATGGGTATCCCCAGGCATCCCAGGGACTGTGATGCAGATAAGACGCATGCCTGCGCACAGACAACCGTGAAACCCAGACTCCCTGAAAACCCAATCAATCCGCTCTTATCTGCTACTTCTACTAAGCTCGGGGGGAAAACCACAAGTCCACAAGCGCACCACCCTTCAAAATATCTCTGATCAGTGTAACCAGGCAGAAAGGTGTAGCTTTATAAAGCCACAGACGCCTGCGGTGACGGGCCAGCTCCGATTGCCATGGAAATCCGTGCAGACTGAGAAGCTCTGGCCAGTAAGTCGGGAGTGTTAATCATTGAGGAACATCAATATAACACCCCCCGCCCCTTCCTCATCCCTGCTAAAAAGGGCCCAGTTCATTATTCAGCCTTGCCTTTCTTTGCAGTTAATGAACTCCTAGTAGGGCTCCTCATGTTGTGGCTGTTTAAATACCTCCGTCAGTGTTATTGCTAATGTCAGGGGAGTCATGCTGTTTATACCAGGAGGAGGTCAGCAGCAGCTAGCTTCATTACACAAGGAGAGGGGAAAAACAACAAACTAGTTGAGACATCAGCGGCTCTCATTTAGAGGTGGAATGAAATGGTGGCGTTTAGGTTTCACCGCAAATTAGATTATGGTCCAGTGTGATTCCAATAAGAACAATTTGATTTTGAGGTATTGTGAAGTGGGTCATTGAGAGCAATCGTATTGGGTGTCACAAAAGGCTCGAGAGGAGAGGACAAGAGATCTTATCAACATATAATGTAGGTTTGACACATCTGACCTGACACTTAAAGTTCTGTTTAATTAATGATGTAAACTGGGAAGATTTGAAATTACATTTTACAAAATAACACAATATACCTCAAATTAAAAAAAAAACCTTATGCCAATAACAAATAGGTTATCGTATCTGGCCATTTCCCACCCAATCTGAACTGCATTAAAAATACTAACTCTACACATATGTGCTTTTGTGAAAAAGGGTTGCTATAGGGGTCCGAAAAGTCCGTAAATCTAGCAGCAAAGGCACTAAATTGGCAACACCGCCTGTAAACATCCCCCCATGAAATTTTGGAAACCGTTTGCACCAAGTAATTTTGAAAGAGCAACGGCCAGTGGGGAAACTGCAACACCCTGGCCAACTGACCAGTGGAGTAACTTCATCAATCAGTCAGTCAGCGTCAGACATTGGCATTTCTAAGGCCAGCCTTGCTGTTGACTGTACACTAATTCATGAGGCAGTCATCTAATTAAAATATCTTAAGAGAGAAGAAAAGCGTGTGACCTCTGTGCGAAAGCCTGCAAAGGCTTCTTTCTTTGGTTTGGGAATTCATTTGAGGGCTGACACCGCTAAGAATGGTTTAGGTGAGTCACAGACAGTATCTGATTTGAATTTCAATTATCACACAGAGGGCAGAGCGTCTAGACAAAACAACAGTCCCGGGTCTTTTCTCACTGAGAGGCTTCTGACTAGCGTATCAACCTGCAACAGATGCATTCAATAATTTAGGGGGCAAAGATAACAGACAATTGAGACATTTCAACCATATATCTTGCATTACAGTTCATTTAAAAATGTGATTATTTCCACACCTCTCCATTCAACACGATATTGATGCCTCCATACTTGAATCTGATTATAGCTGAGGTCTGATTATGACCGTGTCACCACTGGTTTTGGTTCTTCAAAGAGATCGAAAGTAACTCAGTACAGTTACTCGTAGTATTTAAGTACAAATTGTAGGTACATGTACATTTCTTGATTGTTTCTGTTCTGTTAGACTTTGCCGGACATTAATGTTTACTTCACACCATTCAGAGGGTAACACAGTATCGTGCCTTTCATTATTGTATCATTCTTTCTACTCTTCCTTCTCTCCTACTCTGCTTTGATCCTTCAACTGATATGAAACCACGACAATCCCCGTTAAACTTTTTTCCATCATAGTGTTGCTATGTTGAAAAGACCTGAGTATTTCTTTTAATGGTTGTTGATGTTTTTACTAGGTCTGTGGTTGTAAACGTGCCCTTTCTGCAAGTTGTGTTATTTTATTCCTTTTTCTTGAGTTTTTAGTGCCAGGTTCTGAAAACCACACAACACTTGCTGGTTGGACAAAGCACCGAATCTTGAATCCTAACTCTTCAAACTATTTTGGGGGCCTCTCATCTGTTGAATGATGAAACGCCACCCAACAACTCTGTATCCACTGCACACCATGCATTTCCACATCAGTCGGTGTGCGCACATAAAGCTTTGGAGACCACAGCCTAAACCCACCATAATCCCTCATGCCCAAACAGGACCAAAGACAGATTTCACAGGCTTGTGCCTCACAATACGCAGACTGGAGGGGACGCAGCTCTTTATGGACCCAATTTGTGTCTGGACTTGGGTTGGTTATGGATGTTGAGTGGGTGTAACTGTGTAGCCCAAGGTTCAAGGTCAAAATGGAAGAGAGAATGAAAACCCCACTTGTCCGAGCCCCCACGCACATACAAATTTCCTCCACTCCCGCTCCAGCTGCCGACAGACATGCTCTCTCAGACAGAGACTGAGAGGTGAAAGAGCAGTCGTCACCTCAACAATGAGCCTTTCACACAGGCTGAACCAAGGAATGTCATCCCACGAACTCTGTCACCTATCAGTGGCACGCAGCCAGTGCCTAACAGTTTATTACTGTTCAAATAAAACAACATTTAGCTGTGCATGTCGTCCAAGTAACTGCTCGTTTTGGTTTTGCTTGAAGGTACAGTTTATCGGGTTTTGGTGCAGGCTGCAATTTGTACACATACGACAGTGTCGCAGATTTCAGGCGGATTAAATTTTGCATAATGACACCACCTCACCCTGTCATGGACACAAGTTGAGTTTTTGGTATTTTCATTAAGAGTGCATCAAAGTTGCCGGTGTGATTCTACCTTCTCATCAACAGAAACATAAACTGGGCATTGTAGAGCTAGAATTTAGCAGGGTTGAGCAACTGTATGGCCGATGCACTCCAACAGACTTCGTGGATAGTTCAAGTGAAAGAAAAGGTTTCATTTGATGCCTGATGGCGGTCCATGACCGAAATGTTGTGTTTGATGGTGTGCAGGACTTTTGTTTTCTTTTGCATGATATCATTGGGTGATATCATGCTGTGAAGAATGATTCAGACGCTGTTCGACAATCCGCTGTTCTACATTTGAAGAATAATGACGGCTTGAATGCATTCAAAGAAGAAATTATGTTTCTGGCAAAATGCATTTAGCAAAGCCAATTTATAGTATTTGAAATATTTGGTAGGAGATAAGGTTGTTCATTTTCACTCTGACTGACATATGAGAATATGTAATGAGAATCGCTAACAGAAAAATGTTTCACTGGAATCCCAACATTACCACAGAATTTTTAAATCTTAACTAAATAAGTATCTTAACAAGAGTATTTGGGTTATAAAACACAACCTTCGTCTGGTTTGCTTCTGTTCACTTTGGCACAGCTCGCTCTCTCTCTCTACTTGGTTCCTAAGGATTAATGAAACCAGCTTCTCTTCTCCACACCAAAGAAAACAGGAGTACACTTCTCTAGCTCCTCAAACAGCGTCTCCCTCCTCCACCTCCCCCCCTCTCCCCTTGCAGGTGGCCCCGTTCGCTACTTTGAGCGAGGCTGCGGGGCTGCGGGAGGAATTCACATGTAAATAGGCCACTCGCTCTCAATAGACTCGGGGAAGAAAAATGAGTCCCGTCACGATAACCTTGCATAATAAGCAGGCTACGGGTATGCATATATTGCAGCGTCTCCTTTTTTTAAGTACACAACGGGACAAATCTCAAAAACCCAGCAGATTAAGAGAACCCTCTGGAGGTGGGTTTAGGGGGAAAGCGCAGTCGTGCAGTTTGACAGAAACATTACTGTGCCACGGCCACGCAGAACGAGAGCCCTGCGGTACGCATTTTAAATTATGGCTCCTCCTTCTACCAGCACTTTCTTTACACCAAAACTCGTATATATATCCAGCTCAGGGTTCAGGTTCAAAAAAGGCATTCACATATTGTCTTCACACCCCTACAGTACATGCATGCGCTCGAGGTCCCGCCGTACCTCCGGGATAGCTTCTAGCTTTTATTGCTCGGTGCAGTGTGTCATGGGGTATCTTTCCTTACTCCGTCTCAAAGGAGGACGACTGAAGAGACAAATCATTTTGTTAGCGATCAACAACTACAGCTCTGGTCAGTCTTTGACAGCATCTCTGTGCCTATGACTAATGGGATATGTTGTTTATGAATGCCAATAAAAGAATGATTAGTTTACGGAAGTGGTTGTGTGAAGAATGACATGTTGAGTAAGGCTGGTTGAACAAAGGTTACTTTAAGAAGGAGGCATGACTAGGTCCTGGTACCTTGTGCTACAAGAATATCCCCCTTGTTCGTCTTCTGCTTCACAATTAGACGCTGTTCCCAACATCATATCTGTGCGAGCTGGCTTTCTCGTCCCCTGGCACGCTGGAAAAATAAGATACAATAAATAAGAGACTCTCACAACTTCACTAAAGTCAGGTTTTTCTTGTTTGTTTTGTCATCGAAACAACTCAAATGAAAGCTGATTTTACCTGTTAGCATACTTCATTTTATTCATTGTTTTTCTTGTGCAACATACCCTGAAACTTCTTTTTTTCTGAGTGACTAGAAATAGGCCATATTAATTCACTTAACATTGATATCAGTTGTTATATGTCCCTTGTGCCACGTCAGTGTTATTTGTTTTAGAAGTTCATTTTATATCATTCATTAGTTTCGAACAGTTCACAAGACAGCCTCACAAGACTTCCACGGTGTCATTTGAGCTGAAAAAAATGACGATGATTAAAGCTGAAATTCATTTTCTGCATAGACAGTATTAGTTAGTTGGCAGCTGGAGGCCTTCCAAGGGTGGATGAACAGGAAACTCTCCTGGTTGAGTCACCAGTGCAAAACACGTTGTAAAATATCAGTGTTGTCTGAAAACAAAAAGTCAAAAGTAGAAGCCACTCCAGTCCACTTCAAACTCCGAAAAACATCCTGTTACGGAACCTAATGTTGTTTTCCATGCACTGCTAACAGCAAGTGGAAGCCAAAGGTTGTACTTTGTAGAAACCTGCACATTTAGCAGTTTCAGTCAGTTCACTTTAGGAGACCGAATCAGTGTGAATTTTGCAACCATGGTGTAGCATTCTGCTCTCAATCGAAACAAGAAAATGTTGTGAATCTCTGGTGGCCATAACTTAAAGTTATAGTAGCGTTCAGATCTCCATGAGACTCCTCCGTAACTTGTGTGTTGAGGGTGTTTCAGGGGCGTGTCTATGTCGAGAAACCCTCAGGATCGTCATTAAAAGAAAACTAACATTGACATGGGAATTTACAGTGTGGAGAAGTCCTCCCGGAGCCAGCAGCTCCTCCCACTTCGCAGCTTTAAAATGATGTAGCAGAAATCTCATTGCTTTGCACATGTTCTCACCAAACACGCACACAGCAGAACATTTTGTACAGTATTCAGCCGCAGGCCGCCCAACCTGAAAAATAACTCTCAGCAACAACAGCTGAGATAGCTCCAGTACAGTATGAACGCAAAAATGGGTGCGAATTCTTGTATGGATGAGCTACTCCAAACACCACATGCACCGCAGTGTGCTTTCATTTCATGCTGGTAAGAGGGTTTCTGTGCCAAACTCAACATCTGATGTTAATGGGTTAATAGATGGCCCCCGGACAAGAGCGTTGTTTACCCTGATCCACCTTTCACTGATGACTTTACAAGGACAAGGAGGGATAAAGGACGGGACAGAGGGAGTCCCATCCACGCAGAGGGGGGAAATGCGTTAACAAGAAAGGCGATTGCGGTCGTTATAGTCTCTGCAGATGTTTTAGGCGTATTAGTCTTAGTCAGCGAAAATAAAGCACGAGCCAAGGAATAAGCTTTATGACTTACAGAGCCAATAACTAACAGTAATGCCCTGGTGAATACTTCAACAGATGAAAGGAAATGACCTGAGGTACATACAACAACAGACAGCAGCGCAGGACATACGAGTTGACTTACACACTCACACGCACACAGAGACACGCTGGAAACTAACTTGGCTCGCAGAGAAAAAGGAAGCAGAATCAGGAAAAGTGTGAATATGCCTTTGCCCTTTTGAGTTTCCTTGGCAAACAAGCTGGGAAGAGGCACCTGGGCTTCCCGACACAAAAACACGATTCATCACCATCTGACAAAAACCGGGCGACCATGTGACCACAACACTCTGGGTTCAAATCCAGCCAGGACCCTCGTTGCGTGTCATTCCTCCTCACTCTCTCGCCGCAATCCCTGTTCCCCTCTGCTCTGATAAAGCCACAGAAAAACCTAAATTAATCAGACAGTATTCCATTGAGCTCAATTACATTCGGCTGTAGGGCCTAAAGTCATAGAAATGTGTGAAATCTAGAGCGAAGGACACCCTTTTTTTTTTTCCTTTCTATTTTTAAATGCAGTAGATCCCTTGGGATTCAGCGTCAAAACCCCACATCAAGCTCATAATTATCACTCTGAAGTGGAACAGATATTTGTATGGTGAGAATGCTTGGTGATTCAGCCAGTGAGCAGTGCAAACTACCAATCTGCATCACAGACTTATTTTAGAAGGCCAGCAGCTGCATTGGGTGGCTGGGCTCACAGTCATTAATTGTTTCAAAGGAATGGGAGAGCAAATGGTGTTAAAAACACACATCCGCCCAACTCAGTCCAAAAATACTCGGCAATGCCCCTGGATTCACAGTCTCCTGCCCCAGCCTGTTACGCTGGGTTTGGCCTCCAGACTGCCCGAACAACATTTTCAAGTGCTGGGGACAGCCCGTCCGTGCTGTAACGCATCAGTGCATCTCTTAATCCTTTACACGGCAGCAGCCGATAGTAGAAAGATATTTAAGCTTTTTTTTTTTTTATCGTGGAGAGCTTCGGATTGGGTTTTTGGATCTTAGTATCAGGCTTCAATGGTGTGCAGCAACTTTGCTTTTGAGCACTTTTACCTCTGCCTGTAGACATTTAGTTCACTACGTGACATGTATTAGGTGAGAAGAGCTATCACAAAGGCGTGTCCAACCTTTCCGTGCAGCGCTCTACATCTACGCACAGTCATTTAAATGGACCTTCAAGTTGTGGGTGTGCTCCTCTGCCTGCACAATCATTGTGCAAGTTGCTTAAAATAAAACCCAGGAGGACTTTTTACAGTGATAATTAGAGGTTAGTTTGACTGAGCAGGTTTGTTTTTCAAAAACCTAGGCTGACAGAACAACTAGTCCTGTAATGTCAGCAATTCGGCAGCTCCACTGGGGGAACTGGTGGTTTGGTGCCTTGTTAAAAGAGGTGTTCTTATACATTGCCTGTTTAAATAATGGTGCCATTCTGCAGATTCAAACAAGCTTCTCAAAGCTCAAACCTGCTATCACCCAAACAAATTGAAGGTTACAATCCTGAACACCTCTGCGTACCTGATTTTTAAATACAGGTTCTTGAATATCACGTAGGAAATAATAATAGCTACCATACCATCGTCAGCATTGTTCTAAATATGTTTTATTTAGCGAAACATAATGCATATACCTTTCTAATGACAATATGGCCAAAGAGGGTCACCTACTATACAGTAGAATCTGTTGTATTTTGTCCAAACATTTCTGTAAAATCCAACACAATGTGCTCTATTTAAAAACTGTAAACTTCGAAAGAAGTGATACTCTAAAGTGCTTTTAAAAATCAAGATATAAGACAGCAAGCAAATCGATAATAATGCAATAATGCATGATAATACTTTTCTTTCACAAAGAGAGTCCAGTGTAAAAAAATTAACAAGTTATGGTAACAACATATAAAACAGTAAAATAAAACTGATGATCATCTCATTGCCCCCTCTGGTGTAACAATGTTGAATCTTTTACCAAATAACCCTTCAACGAGTCAAAGCCTTTTTTAAAATTATTTTTGGTAATATTGTTTGGAACAGCCAGTAGCCATTCATGAAACGTACAGCATCCTTAAAACAACTTCTATCACCTTTCCAGACCCCAAACCCTCTGTGCATTTTAACCCATAAACTCTTTATAACATATCCACACATGTCTTAAACTTTCTCATCTTCATACTGTATTCCATTATGTGTCACTTCCTGATCAACAGCATCATTATAACACCAAGAGGTGGAATCCTAAAGCTGTATTTTGGACTGATAAAACTCAGCGTGTTGAATCTGGACCTGCAGTGGAAGCGTGAATCCACCCAGGAGAAAATCCTTTATGGTTCCTTCACATAAAACAGCAGACAAGACTCATGACTAGTTTATCTCTTTTTCCTCTGCTGCCGGAGCACCTTTCTCCTTTTCAGGATCATGTCGTGGAGTCTCTCCAGGCCGTCCCTGAGTCCGTCCCCTATGATGGCACAGGCTGGCTGCAGATGCCAAGGAGTCGCAGGGCCCAGTTCTTTCAGTGCCAGCAATTTCTCTATTTCAGCCAATCCCAGAGAGTGTCTCAAGTCCTGTTTGTTGGCCACCACCAGCAGGGGCACCCCCTGGTTCTCAGATGTCTTGGCGATTTTATGGAGCTCCGTTTTGGCCTCCTCCATGCGCTCTGCATCCACAGAGTCCACCACAAAAATGATGCCATCCGTGCATCGTGTGTACGACTTCCAGAGGGGGCGTAGCTTCTCCTGACCACCGACGTCCCAGAAGTGGAATGTCACAGTCCTGTGGCTGCCCAGAGACACTTTGACCTTCTCTGCATTGAAACCTTTGGTGGGCACCGTGTTCACAAACTCATTGAACTGCAGTCTGTACAAAACGGTGGTCTTCCCCGCGGAGTCCAGTCCGAGGATGGCGATGTGAAAAGACTGGAAGAACGGGATGCTTGAAAGGAAGCCAGGTTGTTCCGACAATCCATTCCCCATCTTTCCTCATGAGGAAGGATTTGTGATGCGGGAGGTTTGATCCAACTGTCCAGCAATAAGCCTAAGAGTTGCTTATATCCCAAAACGACTGCAGCAATTACCTGAAAGCATATTGCACTTGTTATTATGGGTGAAACACAGGCTTACAGGAGCAGTGGCACTTAAAGCGAGACAACGCAACTTCTACTGAACAACAGCCACTGTGGCAACCGCTGGCAATTACATGATCAAGTTACGTTAAATTTCCCCACATTTCCCAAGATTCTCTTAAGTGCATTGTTTTAAAGATCTCATCATTACGTGATTTGAATGAGTAAAACACGGTTAAACCGTAGCATATGTAGAAAGGAGTCATGAAGTCAACACACTGACGCAAGTTACACGATATCAGTGTAAAGTTTGCTTGTAGCCACCATAAGCTTCTGGTCATACCAGACCAAGTCAAGCTGCAGCAGCAAAATCCTTAATGGATCTGTGAGGGGAATATTGTGATATGTCCTCTTTCAAAAGTTACATCGTCTCACTTCAAATCTGGACTAAACAATAATTTTATATTAACAAAGGTTCAAGTGACGATTTGTAATGTGATGAGTGTCCCACAGGTGACAAACCATCAGAGAATCATCACCAAACCGCAGGTCCCCTCAGTTCAAGTGAGCTTTTAAGCCCGTTTTAGCTCAAATTTTGGTTCCCTGCCCCCGCAAACGACATTTTCCCATCCTGGTTCCAGCCTCGGGAGGCAGTTGTTTTCGGCAAAAGCACTTTGATAAAGCAACTGAATGGAATGATACCTTCAGAGCACCAAAAGGCAGATGGACAAAGTTAGCAACTAGACTGTGAACACAGCGAAGAATCTAACAAGCTAAAGAGACGTGTTTTTTTTTCCAGGAGTAGCTGGAGACCAAAACAAAGCTCAGGGAAGAGTGAATGTTAGATTTTCATTTTGTCACGTGGCCAGAATGAATGCTAACGCTGCTTTGTGACTGCTGGATGTCTAAATAGGCGACTGTTTGCTGATACATTCACCGTAAAAACTTTATAAGACGATAATATGTCAGGTTTGATGTTTTCAGCTTGTTCAGCCCCCCCAAACAAACTGTTAATGCAGCCTTAAGTATTAGAATAAAAACAATTATTTCTATTTGCTTTGGTAGAAATTCATTCAAATTGCAATGTCAAGTGAGCAGCGAAAAGTCATGTATCATTACATCAGCATGCAAAAAACAAACATCATAGTATTTTCGACTGAATACTAAAAATACTAAAAATGTGACGACATTTCAGGGATGACCACTGGTGCGTATCAGAAGATTTTTTCACATGCATTAACTCTGAACAGTGGTTATTGACGTGGACATGATGACCAAACAAATGGAGGCCTCCGCTTTCCGTTTCACCCAGAACAGTCCAAGTCCACAAACGGTTTAATCAACGCAGCCTCTGTGACCAGGAAAAACCCCTTAGGTGCAGATGTACCGCACCTAGTCCGGTATCAAAGTGTCAATGTCACGTCGACATTATTGTGACAGCGCAAAGGGCATTATCCAAAGCGCCACGGCAGAAAACTGCTGTCACATACTTCATTTTACACCTGAAGCAGGGAGTTTACGGCGACCTTATCGTGCCTCCTATTGTCGTAAATACATTTCATTTATTTTTGCATGGTATCCCTGTTACATTCCCATGTGGCCTGGCTAGTTTCACTAGTGCAACAGTAAATCCTTACTTTGAGTTTAGTGGATTGCCAGATGGTTAAAAGATGAGTTTAGTCTCCAACGCCTCCGGATTGTCTTTGGATACGGGACTGCACCACATTTACTGAGGACTGACAGGGGGACAAATGCATTTTTTTTTTTTTTGTAATCTCCAGTCTGAACAAAACTGCTCACCTACCAGTCTGAGCCATCTGCGGGGGGACAACATTAAACCCCGAGCCTCTCTGGACACAACCACGGTCCTCCCCGGCGTCCACGCGGCCTGAAATTCAACTCCCGGTGTGTCCCCCACTTGTTCTTATCATTACTACTTGTTATTATCGTTATTGCGGTGGACGTCGACCGGAAAAAAACCCCCGCCGGAGACGACGGAGGCACCGTCCCTTCCCAGTCTCGTCTGTCCGCCTGCCCGTCCTCGGTGTCCCGTGCGGCTCTACCGCAGATGACACCGCCGCCGTGAGGGCGAGCCCAGTCCGGATCGACGCACCAATCGCGGACACTGCGGGGCGCCGGCGATTGGTGCGCGGGCCCCGCTCGCTCTCAGCGGATTGGCTGAGGCGGCTGTCAGTCGCGCCTCCCGCCCGGGGCATCGGGATCACCTGTTGCTCGACTGCCTGTCACGCCATTCTGCTCCGTATTTGATCGGTTTTTGGTTTTTGGTTTTTTAAGGGTCGGGTTTTCTTCAGTACGAGGACTAACACCACGCTGCAATAATGCCCCGAGTAAAAATCTGAACGTGTGACTTGAGTAAAACGGGGCTGCAACTGACGATTATTTTTAGTTTCTGACTCTTGTTTCCTTTATTAATCGATTAATGGCTTTTTCCAATAAATAAATAAATAATTAAAACGATATTCCGTTTACTGTCATATACGTTGAAGAAAATGATCCCTTTCTTACATGTGTGAAGCCGGAGCCAGGAAACATTTGGCATTTTGGCTTGAAAAATGAAAGTAGCACTAACATGTGTCCCGTTTTAAACTCGCTTTTTTTACAATTTCACTGACAACAATTCTCGCACTACAAGTTGCAGATGTGGAGCTATTTTATTTTTTTTTTTTTGAAAGAAATTGCGGTGCAAGAGGCTTCAAACGTTTCTAAATCCCCTTTCTAACCCAGTTCAGGGGAGCTGCTCTACAATCCGAGCCCCCCCCCCCCTCCTTTCGTTCTCGGTACTTCACGGCCCATATTAAACCACAAACCGGGGACCTTTCAGAGACAGCCCCCCCCCCCCGTTTGATTAACGTCGGTAACCGTTGAAAGTATGAAAAAAAAAACCAACCAGATTTCACTCACCGTTGACTCGGCTCGGCTCGGCTCGGGCCAGTCGGCGCCTGTGCTTGTGTTGACAGAGAGAGAGCGAGTGTGTGTGTGAGTGAGTGAGTGAGTGAGTGAGTGAGCGTCCGTGTGTGTGTGTGTGGGTGTGTGTGCAGAAACAGCGCCGCCCCATTCGACCGCGTGTTTTTGTTTGAAACGATTGGTCGGAGGGGAGGAAGCGAGCGCCGCATTCACTGCGGCCCATCATGCATGAAGGATAACAAACAGTAACTGGCTCTCGGCCACCGGCCTCCTTACGTAACCCGCCTCTCTTTCTTAACTATTTTAGGCCACATTTGTGTGTTTGATCTTCACTTTATTCATTTATTTATTTATTTTATTTTTTTTCGCACAGAGATACGGCAGCCGCAAACAAGTTTGCACAGGGGGAGCACCACCATGTATGATCAAGAGATTTCTCCTTTAATAGACTCACTTCATCAAGTATAATCAAGCACTAGTCAGATATTTGATCGAAAACAATTAATACTCAAAGTGTTATTATTATCCTTTATTATTTAATGTTTATTTTTACACCATGGATCAATGGCACATACCACTCCATTTATGGCCTCAGCCCAAAATGGCATTTTATACAAATACACAAAACTTAACAAGAAAATACATAAAAAATAGGACAAAATGCAAACTTGACTTTGACATCATCAATTTTTCCATCCATCCATCCATCATCCATCCATTTAATCCATCCATCCATTCATTCATCAATCCATCGATCCATTCATCCATTCATTCATCCATCCATCCATCCATCCATCCATTCATTCATCCATCATCCATTCATCCATTCATTTAATCCATCCATCCATCCATTCATTCATTCATCAGTCCATTCATCCATTCATCCATTCATTTAATCCATCCATCCATCCATTCATTCATCCATTCATTCATTCATTCATTCATCCATTCATCCATCATCCATTTATTCATCAATCCATCGATCCATTCATCCATTCATTAAATCCATCCATCCATTCATTCATTCATTCATTCATTCATCCATCCATCCATCCATTCATCCATCCATTGATTCATTCATCCATTCATCCTGGAAGTTGGTCTATTTTTCCCATTCGTGCTATGTAGCTTATACCACAGGTTATATATGGTCCATTTCAAATTCATATTGTCCACAGATTATTTGGTGAAAATTACATAAAAACTACAGAAACGTTAAAATGAAAAGTAACAACAAAAAGAGAGAGGAGTTCTCCAACCTAAACCACCACATAGCTTTTCTGTCTCTACCCTCTGATAGAACCCGTAGGAACTTTCATGAATTAGCACCGTCACTGGCGGCAGAAAAAAATATGCCACATATAAACTGTTAGAAATGACAGCTGGAAATCAAGTAACCCTTTTGTGACAGGGACATTGCTTTGGTAAAGGTTTGGTTAGGTTTTAGGCACAGAAACGGCTTGGTTGAGTTTAGGAGAAGATCCTCGTTTGGGTTCAGATAAGTACTGTTACCACTAAGTATTGAAATGAAAGGAACCGCGACCGGTTGTGGAAAAGCTGCTTGGACAAAGGACGGACAGTTTCCAAAAAGCAGCTAAAATCACCTCACTATTTTGAAAATGTGCCTCTTTTTTTTTTTTTTACACATTAGCTTTTTCTTCTGTCCTGTCCTAAATTATTCCAGCCTCCCCTATAGAGGATTTACTCTACTGTTTTCTTTTAATTTCTCCCTGTACAAGTTGGTCCCAGTTGGCAGTAGACTTCTGAACATACTGTAGAGAAACATTGACACGGGTAAACACGAGCTTCATAATTCATGCCGAAAATACACCTTTTTTCATGAGACGGGTGATTTTTTTTTTTCTAACGTCGTTCGATACTGGAAAGAATAACAGGGGATTAAAATAAGTAGAACACATGGCAGCCCGTGGATCGTGCGGTTTAATGCAGTGGGCGAGATTCCTTTCATTTTATATTTAGTCCCTGAGTTATGCACAGATTCGCAGATGACTCACTGGACACATACGTGCAGCCGTTACAGATATGCCTCAAACATGCGCAGGCTCCGCGTGCTTGTCATTCTCGGGGTATCGATCGAGCAGCTGCCAGTGGACCAGCTTGCCTCATTGTGCGGCGCGCTACGACCTTCGCGACGCCGCTCGCTGCGCGTTTTCTGCCATAAGTTTCATGCTGTCCCTGCCGTCTCTGCCAAGTCCTTCGGTTTATCGTCCCGACCCAATAATAACAATAATAAGTGAAACGTGCTGTAACTATAAAGTGGATCTGAATAGTAGTGAACGAACAAAAAACGTGTAATCACTGATGTGATCCTTAGTCATTCTCACACCCTTTTTATTTCTTTCCCAAAGCTCCACTGCTTTGCTTTGTCCCATCATCACAACCGTATCCTGTCAAGTTTATCTTGCTTTAACGCCGTCATTGCCTGTTGTTAGGAGTCAAATATCCGCCCAAATGGCGTGCGAAATGTTTTGACCGCCCTCCGGTCCAGTGCCGTTACACCACTGGATGAGAGAAGGGCTCAGTTACATCGTTAGGTTGAGGCAATGCAGGTGAATGGGGTAAAAATTTAAGTAACAGATATAACCACGAAATTACTGGTTTTCTGAAAGATCATTTTTAAATGTGCAAATGATGAATTATCTAATTAAATATGCAGTAACTCGCACACATTTCTAGAACAGAAATCTGAACGTTGGATAAAGCCGGGTTCAAAATTCTTGTTTATTTTGTAAACAGATTCGAGCCAAAGGTTTTTACAGAGTCAAAACTCTGTAAATACTGTCAAAACTCCCCCCCCCACTCACACACACACACACACACACACAAAAAGGGGCGACCTCTGGCTCATTATATGAGAAAAAAAAACAACTCATTTTTTTGAGACAACGGCCTTTAAAGATATGTAATGTTATCGGAATCTCCAGACGCTAATAGACAAAGTGAGGTAAAATAAACACCTAAATGAATACGTTAGACATTTTTCTTTCCAATAGACAGAACCAAGGCGTGTTAAGGAAGCAAAATAGCTCAAAATCAATGTTTTTACCAGTGGTGTCTCACTCGAAAGAGTGCCGGTCAAAATGTCTCCATTGCACCTTGTCACATTATCATTTTTACTTATAAACAAACTTCTCCACCTCAAATTCCCAGTGTTTCCACTCATGCGTTTTTTTTTACGAACAATTAACTGTAAACGCATTTGTTCTGTCTGGAATCTTGTGCCCATTCAACACATTTATCATATTGATTTAATTTACCACGTTACATTAAAGAATGCAAACATACACGTGTAAAGCTGGTGAACCGTGGATTTACAAAGACAGGGAGTCATGGTCTATTTTGGCAGGATCTTGAGAGTTTTCTCTTCCGGCCGGTCCGTTTTCTCCTCCTTCGCCGGTGTCCCTGTGAAACGCACACTGTCGGTATTGATGGGTGCAGTATTGATGTCGGTGTAAATCCAAGCCGATAAATGATAAGTATTACTGTTTCCGTTGGGTTGACTTCCAGAACTGTAAGTAGTGAGAAAATGTAACACAATGCACCGGAAACCTCGTTGTTTGCTTGTTATAATAATAATTTAGCTACAGAGCAGATCCTTGTTTTCTCTTAGTATATAATCTGACGCACGTGTGATGCCTCCACTAACTTTCAGCCATTGCGCATGTAGAGTTCGAAACCAGTAACGCCTGACAACACGTTTCTGTGATCACATGTAAGTAGATGCTGGGAGAAGCATTCAAATAGTCTCCTCAAGTAAAACTGGCAAGACCACAACAAGCGGAAGTCCTGTATTCTGAAGAGAACTGAAGGAGGAGTGAAAAGAGCAAGTGCTTATCGTCACTGGGTCATTGTTATTCGGGAGTCAATTTGTAAGTGGTGCCCTCGTGCTGTGGTCGGCTGAGCCGGGGCGTACTTCAACCGCTTCACGTGCTGGCGGGTAGTTACATGCACAACGGTGCATCGCGTTTTTACAGGATCATCATGTGTGTGATCATCATCTGCGCGAAAGGTCGGCTCTCGCGTGGCCAGTGTAATCACAATAAACGATGTCCCTTCAGACGTCGTTCGTACAGCACGTGGCGCCATTTATCGTTGGCCAAATGTGACAAACTGCGACATCGGGCGCGACCCTTTACGCCGGTTCGATGCCAAAACGCCGCCCACTGGCGGTGCACGAGGGACCGGGGGCCTGGCACCCCGTTGAGGCTCTGCGGGGCTACACGCGTCCGGCCTCGTCCTGGCGTCCCCCCTTGAGCCAAAGTCTATGTCAGATCTGGTCGTCGGCACCAGAAAAGAAAGACGTTTAAATCATTAATCAGGTGCATGAACTGTATTCAGTAGTTTAGGCAAACGGGGGGTTTTGACTGAAGGAGAACACGTTCTCCCCAGAGACGCTCAACTCCTGCTCAAATAACAGGCATTTGTTCCCAAGGTGCATTTGTGTCAGGAAACCGCGGCGGTGAAGTTTGGATGCTAAACTGTCACACTCAGGGCGCTGAATCCCGAGACGAAAGATTCGGCGCAGGTGAACTCAGAGCACGACGTAAAACAAAGAAAAGGATCATTTGACCCACTTGCACGAGTCCGAGTGGTTTCATTTTAAGTCCAGGTTACCGGGGTCTCCCTTTGTGTGGGGTCACTGTGTCTGGAGGGTCCTCGTCAAGCTGAGGCGAGTGACTGAGAAGCAAAAAGGTCAACGTCGAGGGTTCCCTCCGGTTGGTCCGCATGCGTTTATCACCACCTTGTGGTCAAATCAAGTGTTGCGAGCTTAACTTAAGACAGGCGCAGTGTGTGTGTGTGTGTGTGTGTGTGTGACCCCCGCTTGCCCTTTCTCGCGCTGTGACTGCGTCCTTACCATCGTCAAAGCCTACTTCGGTTCTACAGGCACTCACCGGCCTGAGGTTATGAGGTTTTCTGGGGGGTTCTTGTGAGGCTCAGACGGACACTTCCCTGCCCTGACAAACATCAGCTCAGACCCCCGAGCGTCCGGAGGCCCTGGACAGCACGGTGAACCTTCGGGGGGAGGGGGGGTCTTTCGTCTTGCAGCTCTCGCGTGAAACGTTGGGCAGAAATGTTCCGGTTCTCCTCTTTGTGTCGGGTGTTTGTGGGGCCGCTAGATTTGCACGTGTCTTTCTCTCTGTCTTTCGAGGAACTGACAGTTTTCGGTTTGACAGTTTCTCCGGAGGCTTGACCGGCAGAGAACTGGCATCCTTCCCTCGGAGCAGTCTGGGGGCGGTGGATGCAACAAAGCCGCATGGAGCCTCCTCGATCGGCGTCCCGAGACGTACGAGCCTCAAAACCCGCAGCGGCCGAAGCTTCCCCGAAGCTGTCCCGCTGGGACACGGGGGAAGCCCCATGGGGAAGGAAGCCGACAGCGGCACAAGGCTCGATTCACGGACACAACACATACAGAGTGCTGCCTGGTAACGACCCCCCTCCTAACAAACAGAGTTAAGTGAAGAGGCGCCGAGCTCAGTAGCAACGAAGTGCCCCCCCCCGAAAAGCAGAAATCACGGCACCTCCTCGTCTTTTCTACCGGTCCACTCAGGGACGTACTGCGGCCGGTCGAATATTCATTTACAGATACAGTCGATCACGTGTATCCATAGGCTTTTTCTCTCTTGAAGAGAAGAAAAACCTTAACGTTTAGTTTCACACCTACAAATCCGGCATTTACAGGTGTTGCTCACTGTTCACGATTCGGACTAAACCGGTGGCGGAAGTGTTCGGGTACCGTTCTGAAGCACTCGTACTTTACCTGAGCATTTCCATTTTACGCTGTTTCATACTCTTATACCTCCCACAATTCGGGGGGAAATACTGACAAATAAATCTGCATGTTTTATATATATATATGTATTTTAAGGTACCCAGCAGCAACTGAAGTATTTAAAAAGTATCCCCGCATTTAGCAGCTGCAACAGTCGAAGCGACGCTGAGACATTAATGCGTCGATAGGCAGCAAAGGTGGTCATTCTGAAACGGGTCGCTCAGTACACTGCATGTGTGCTGTCGACACTTTAGTACTTCTGTACCCGGGTAAAGTATCGAATCCCGGGCTTTTTGTTTTGTAACGGGGGGGGGTTCTACACTGTCGTATCGGTACTTTAAGCTCCAGCGAGAGGGGGACGCCTCCGCCAACCCGAGGACGGCACCTTCCGGTATCAAGGCAGGGCGGACGTTGGCCAGGGCCCAGCTGATTATGAAGGACGTGGTAAACCTGTGTCCTGGTGGACTAACAAACCCGAAAGTACATGCAGTTACTCGGCGACGGATTCTCGCCCCCCGAGGCTGGGACGGGGACCGGTTCTGCTTCCCTCTGGGGGTTTGGGTCGTAAATTGAGACTTTTTGTGTGTGTGTGTGCAGGAACTCTGACGTTTTACCGCGACTCCCGATTTTCCGGAGTCGCAGTGATGAAAGTCTCTCGCAGTCACGCTGTGGGGAGTCATCCTCCACCTGGGGACGGAAATAAATCGAGTCTGAGGGGTTTAATATTTGGTTTGCGGTCGTGGTTTAAAATTAAGTGTAAGCGAGGCAAGTTTATTCATAAGGCACCTTTCAGTAATTCAAAGTGCTTCGTATAAATAGGATTTTAGAAGGGTGAAATAAAATAGAAGATCAAAGAGGAATAAAACAGATTTAACAGGAGAATAAAAAATACAGTCCAGTACAAGATATGAATTCATTTAATTGAATTAAAAAACAAACAAACAACAACAACAACACTGGCAAACCAAAAAGTCTTAAGATGTGATTTAAAACGGCCGAGAGTTGGAGCAGGCCTCAAGCTTTTCTGGGGGTTTGTTCCAGACATGTGGTGCCTAGAACCTGAATGCTTCTTCTCCATGTCAAGTCGTGACCCCGGGGACAAACCCTGCCAGGGTCCGGTACGGGCAAGTGGCCGCCGATTGAGGCCACCGTGTGTTAGCCGAGATTGTTTTCATCGGCCCTCTTGTCTCGCTGAGTCCAGTTAAGACGCATAATCAAGTGGAAAATATTACGTCCAGAGGGCCAAGCACATTGACCGGGGGCGTTGTTTTCAAGATGCAATAACACGGAAGTGAATTCATCGGAAGTATCCCCCCCCCCGGTGAAAATTTCTAGTCCGTCCGCGCACTCTCCACCTGTTGGAGCGCAATTAATTCGGAAGATCCGGCAATCACACACAACTCTGCACAAAGGTGCGTGAAACTCCAAGGAGTTAAGGTAAAGTCTGTACAGTGTCCTAACCAAAATAACTGTGTGTGTGTGTGTGTGTGTGTGTGTGTTGTTATGACTCCACTAGATGGCAGCAGACACCAGAGTCCTGCAGCTTGTAGCAGTCAGAGAAAGAGCCGTTGCACTATGTGATGGTATGAAGTGCTATTTTAACTTTTCTTTTTTTTTTAGCAGGTGTCTAGGTGCCGAAATCGCGGATGCTTGCAGTACGTAGAGAGTCTCGGGAGGAAGGCACGAGGAGATGGCGCCTCTTCCTCTTCCAGATTTCGTGCTGCACTCGCTCCGGACGAGAAGGCCGTCTCGATGTCTGCCGTCGCTACGTGCGATGTTTTTCGCAGACGGAAACCTCCCAGAAAAAGTCGGGAAAGTCGTCCCGGAAATGAGCTGGCGGGAAAAAGGAGGCCGTTGTTTTTCAGTGGATGCCAAGTGCTTCAGTGATCGATCATCTTGATTCTCAAGATGCTGTTGAAGCAAACTTTCTTTCTTCTTGGACTACGGGGATATGTGACATGCATCTCCCACTATGTGTAAGTCCCTGGGGGCTGTTCATGACTCGTCTTTTGAGTTTTAGAAACGGCGATCCAGTCTTTATACGCCGCTGAGGGCTTTATCAAAATGCCTGCCGTTCTAATATTGTCATCATCTTGTTCCGTTTTTTTGGTCGATTCTTGCGACGAACCCACCGAGAATGGTGAGCTGACTCTGCAGGACTGCTCAGCTCTGCAGAGCTTTTCAGCGTCTTTCAGCTCGTTCGTTTTGGTTGCGGGGGGCCGCTGCTTTATGGTTTTGCTTCGCTCTCGCTCACTCTCGCCAGGCAGCCGTCTTCAGCGTAGAAGCTCTGATAAACCCACAGCAGACTGTACCTCCTCAGGACCAAACATCTAGATCTAGTAACATCGATTTCCCTCGGGAGCAGTAGTGACCAAAACAGAGCTAAAAGGAGAGTAAACCTTGGCCTTAAATTCATTGGATGGACAGACGCACGACGCCTAATGGTTGGTAATGAGCCTCTTTGTCTTCTGGATGTGTGAATAGGCAGCTGTTTGTGAACACATTAGTCATGTCAAATTTACAAGGTGAAAAATTGTAAATTTTGTGTTTGGGTTTGCTTGGCTTGTCCCTCTGCCCCTAAGTGACCAATAAATTAATAAATATATATATATATATATATATATATATATATATATAAATGTTTAAATAAAGTTCATACGTAACTATGACACGATAAACTGTAGACAAAGCCGCACTAGCATTAGCTAGCAACATATGTGCACATATATATGTATGTGTATATATATATATATATATATATATATATATATATATATATATATATATATATATGTGTGTGTGTGTGTGTGTGTGTGTGTTTAAGTGTATGTATACACACATACACACACTACCAATCAAAAGTTTAAGAACACCGCAGTTTTTTCAGTTGTTACTCAAATTTACATAATGTAATGTCTCAGTATGGAACAAATAAATAATGAATGTTAAAAAAAAAGGAACCATGGCCTCTTAAATCCTAAATATAATGAATAAATAATAAAAATCCCTCCATCCTGATTCTTAAATTTGGATCAGCGAAGCTCTCACCACCCAGAAATAGGCAACTATTAATTAAAGTGTTTGAAAACAGCCAATACCTCAGTAATTTTTCTGACTCTGTGATGAGGTGATAATATGATGTAATAAATATTTCAACTTTTTTTTTTTTCATTTTTGTTTCGTCAGTAAATTGTACGCTGTCGTAACTTATCAGAGGAAAGGAGTTTTTCTTACGTTTAAGGTCATAATGGCAGAAAAACTGCAACATCAGAGGTCGTAGCTGAGATTTACGAGAGCCAGACAAGGAGAGGTCGTCTTTGTTTGTACCAACTCAAGACAGCTGACACGAGGGGGCAAAGGCAACAGGAAACCTGAGCTGAGACCAAACAGCGCCTGTGAAGGAGCTGACCTCACTGCCCCTGTAAAACCAGGAGCCACCACCTTCAGGGGCTCCTGTCAACCTCCGGCCCCTCAGCTCTGTGTCTGAAAAAGCTCCGCCATTGTGCCCGGTGACATTTACAGCCACCGTGGAATCGCTGGCCCGGCTGAAGCAGTTACGGGGGCCGGTTGTCGGATGTGACAGCCAGAGATGCTGCGGATGACCCTGCCTTTCAGTGACGTCTCCGTGTCGATCTGACGCATTGCATTGTTGTTTGACCGCTAAAAGGAAAACGTCCCGAACATAAACCACGCGGTACCGCAGAGGAGCTTGTAAATTACGGTTCTGCAACCGCTGCAGGAAATAGACACAAGCTGAAACATTACCCAAGGCTGAACTGAGGAAACTAGGGGTCTCATTTCTGGACTTCTTTACATCCCTTTCCAACGTCTGACTGTGTGTGAGGACCTCCATCTGTTTTTTACTGTTGTTCGAGCATCGTCACTGAGGGAAGAAGGGATTCTCGGTTTCCCTGCATCCCATCCGATCAGACGCTCCTCCTTCCTTTCCCTCTTCACCTTCACCCTGGTTCAGACAGAGGAGGGGGGGTATACTCTAACTCAAGGATGAAACGGGACGAATATGGACACACCGAACACTCTTACGCTGTCAGTTATGAATTTGCGATGCTGAAGAATTTACAGTTTTACTACAACCCCTTTTCCTCAAACTGTCACATCGCCTTCCAATGCAAAATGCGAAAAAATAGAATTGTGAAGATGTCGATAAAGACAAGAGAACGTCTTTCAATTTGTTGAAAGCACCACCTTTAAACCGCTGGTTCAACAACTGCACCCGAACTTCAGCATCTCCAGTTGTTGCAGTTGTTGAAGTGGGGCTGTCTGACGCCTCTCCGAAGCCATATCCACAACAGACGCTTGCCTGCGCAGATATTATGCTGCAGCACAGCATACGAAACATTATCCGCAACCTGAGATGCAGGTTCTCTCAAAGCAGAGACATTTCGCTGTCAAACCGATTTGAATTTAGGTCGTTTTGATGAAATGTTGCTGCAGCAAGGAAGACTCATCAAAGACAAATATTGGATATTTGAACTAAAACTGTTCTAAACCCCTCCAAGGTTTGACTGGGACCAGAACAGAAAGCCCAAATATGTTTTGTTTTTTGGTATCGTTTTCCATCTAGGAAAATCTGATGATTGTTGGGACACATTCTGAGGAGGTATTTGTAATTCACCCGCAACGCACAACAGGCCTGCAAGGAAACAAATCATTAAAGTCTACTGACGCTTCCGTCTGTATATGCATTTTTATCTCTCCAAATCCCACTCTGTAGGTTTCTGCGTGTAAAATCGTTGAGTATCAGTTAAAAGAACAGTTGAATCTTAAATTAAAAGAGAAGTTCCTGCTCTCTGAATCCAAGGTGCTGGCACCAAGACCTGACGTTGTCATTGCTTCAGCACCTTGAACTTTTCAGACACGGAGAGACAACCGACGGCGTTTGCATTGTTGGCGGACTGCGTCGAGCGGCGGCCCGGGTCCTCGGTATGTGACGGAGGCTGGATGTCGGGGGCGGAGGCAGGAATAGCTCGCGTCGTGACCCGGCTGCTCCGAGGTCGCATTTGTCCTCCATAGTAACCAAGCACAAAGCAGCCCCCCCCACCACCCCACCCCCCGCAGCATGGGCCGACTACAAAACAAACCCACGTCCGGCAGCTCTGAGCTGTGCTCTCCAGACGTGGAAAGTAAAGCAACTAAGTATTTACTCAAGTTTTGCGCCTTAGTAGAAATGTGTTGGTGTTTTTTGCCGAGTATTTTCATTCGGAGAGACTTTCTACTTTCTCCCAACGGCGATTCAGAAGAAAATATATTTACCTGAAAGCTGTAATTAGTAATTGCTCTGAGGAATGAGATTTTACATTCGAAACATGAAATACGTAAATGTCTACAATCATCTTAGTTTTTTCCTTTCCTCTTTCTTTCATTCTTCATTTTCACATCCCGTCTTTCTCCTTCCCGTCTGTCTTTCGCTGTCTCCTTTCTTCTGCTCGTCCTTCTCCCCCCCTGATTTTGCTCTAACTTCTTTCCTTTTTCAGCTGCTCTGAGAGCGGCAGCATCCTGGCGGCCCGCGGGTTGACGCGCTAACCGTGTAATCACACAATGCTCCAAAAACCGTGTAAAGATACGGTTTTAAGCACCAGTCTCGATAGAGTCGAGGCCAAATCACAGCGATTCGGGTTGAACTTTCTCCAGACGTCTTACCACCTGGATAATTAATATGGATCTCCGACTTCCTCCACCACTGTTGTTGCCAAAACGAGCTGCACTCGTCAGCCAAGACACAAGCTGACAAAACATTACATGTCGTTGACCAAATCTTCTCCACAGGGGCCCACCAGAGGCAGTAGCGAAGCCCGTCACTTTCACCCTTTTCTGGAAGTGGGCAGCCTCAGGTGGGCTGTAAATCCGAGCCGTGATTTTTTTTGTCCTGTGCAGGTACTTTCACGCAGCCGATGGAGAGAGAAACGGCAGTGAGAAAGACAAAGGGGTAAAACTGTGGAAGTTGTGTTTATGTTCAGACCTTCAGAGCAAGGTTTTGGACGGGGGCTTGACTAATTTTCCTCTTCCTTTCTGCTCTTGTGTTCTCCTTATGTACACTCAAAGACATTCACGTTGAGCAGTCAGTTTTCCTGTCAGCGGTGCAGGTTAAGGTAATTATGTACAGTTTGCATTCCTTCGTTCCTTGCATCATTTAGCTGATATCACATTTCCCAGGGGACACTGCAGTGCTGCCATTTCTCCCACATCTGCATAACTGATTATAATGAGAGAAAATTGCACAAAACGAGCTAAAGTATTAAACGAGGCAATTATCCCTCTTTGTTTAGCTTTTTTTTTTTTGCTCCCTGCATATAGCTCGAAAGGTAGGAACTCATACATGTCATGTACGTAGACGCTCGCTTGACACAGATTCATGTTTTCCATTCAAGGGGCCGACTGAGATTTAACTGCTGGCTGTGTAAGAAGAGGAGGAGCGGGCAGACGGGAGGAGAGCGGGTCTGTACCTGATGGCTATTCCAGGCTCTTACCAGGTTTGAGGGTCCGGGAGATTTATGAGGGAGGGGTTGTATCCCTCCTCCGCCTGGGAGTCAAACAGATGAGTGTCTCACCAAGACAGTCAGGCACCTCCGTGTTGCACTGGGAGAAGACAGGAGGGGCGGTCTACGACCTGCACAGCTGTCAGCCTCCCATTTGGTCCCCGTTAGATGTGCAGAAGGTTTATTCATCATTAATCACAGAACGTGGTCTTGCTGACTTTACGGAAAACTTTTTGAGGACAGTTTACTTGAACCGTCCATTTCGTTTCAAACATAGACCTCCCGCTGATACTTAGCAAAAATCATCAGCCTGACTTTGAAAGAACAAAACTTGTGTGGTTCTGCAGCAGTCCCGCAGAGTTAATAACCCCTTTTGAACAGAGCGCCATCGTCTCAAACAGCTCTTACTTCGTAAAACTGTTCTAGAGCTGAAACACTCAGACAGAAAATCCGTCTGCGACTTCTATCAAACAATTCCTTAACTGTTTGAGTAACTTTTCAAGCCAAAATGCCAAACGTTTGCTCGCAGCAGCCTCTTAAACATGGGAATTTTCTGCTTCTTTTCGCTTCGATATCATAGTAAATTGAGTATCTTTGGGTTTAGGACTTTTGGTCAGACGGAACGAGACATCTGAAAACGTCGCCTTGGGGTCTGGGAAACAGCGATTGACATTTTTCCTCATTTTATTTTGCTTAATAGGCAATAGGTTAAGGAATTAATTGAGAAAATAATTGATCGTGAAAAATAATGGTTAGCTGCAGCCCGAAAATGTAGTATCGTCGCATAAATGAGAAATGGAATCTGGACTCCTGTTAATAATTGACTGTATATTGTTAATAATTTGATGGATGCATGGGGGAATCGCAGCCTCTCATCTGTTCTTGTAGCTGTTAACATATCAACGTTTAACTGACCAAAATAACACAAATTTAATTTCCTGCATCTTATAATCTTCAGTCACTGCAAAAAAAAAGCTTTTTTTCATGAATGTATGTATTTTTTTTACAATTAGAATTGAGCCATCACTTCCTCCGTATCCTCTTTCCTCCTCCGAAGAGATCAGTGTCGGGTCTTTGACAGAGCAATCAGCTCCAGCTCCTCAGCTCCTGCCCAGTGAAACTCCACGTCTGAGTAGCACGGCCGCAGTTTTAAAGCGTGAGAATAGAAAGAAGCAGCTTGGAAGGACGTGAATGCGATATCTGGCTTATCCAAAAATCCCACTCTTTGGCTGGGGCCGCTTCCCTGAAAAATGCAGCATGTGGGCCATCTGTTTTAGTGGTTTGGAGTGGTGACTAATGAAATATCACTGGCTGGCCAGTGGTGAACCTCTGTGATTAGACCATCGGTCTACTCTTTCTCCCCCTCTTTAGAAAGAGAGAGAACAAATCTTGGTGCAGAGAAGCTTTAAGCTGATTCACAGCGTTTGTGTTGAATCAAATGTTTTAATTTGCTCCCAGTATCGCCCAGTGTGATCAGAGCGACGAAGCTGTGTCCGTAAAAGCCTGGACGAATAAATCATTTTTTGAACATCCCCATTGCTTGGATTGTCATCAGGTTTGTGACGCCCAACCCTGATTAATCTCCCTGCAAACTTTGAACTAGGCAACACATGGCTAGAGGTCATTTTGACCGCCCACAATAAATCCGGATGTCAGCACAACGCTCTGAATGGCAAGTTTTCACTTCGAGATTCAAAGGTGTCACTGGTCACGTGCTCATTTAATACAGAACTGTGCAAAAGATTTAGACAACTTAGATGTTTAGATTCTTAACCATCACGTGATGCCATCAGGGAGGCGTCCGATTGGTCCCACATTCATTCTGCAGCAGGACAAGGAGCCCAGACATACGGCCGGAGTCATAAAGAACTATCTTCAGAGACAAGAAGAACGAGGGAGTCCTGCGACAGATGGTCCGGATCCCACAGAGCCCTGATCTGGACGTCACGGAGTCGGTCCGGGATCACATGCAGAGACGGGAGACGCTGTGACAAGACTAAATCACAGGGGAACTGTGGCAAGTTCTCCGAGATGCTTGGTACTGGACCTACCTGCCAAGTACCTTGAAAAACTGCGCGCAAGCGTACCGAGGAGAACTGGGGCTGATTTAAAGGCAAATGGTGGTTCACAGCACATATTGACTTGATTCAGGTGTTTTCTCTTTGCTGCACTTAGTATGAAGTTAACTGATAAAAGTAAAACTGCTCTTGGCATCATTTTTGAAAGAATCCTCACTTTACTGTTAGTGCCTGAAACTTTTGCACAGTACTGTGTGTGTAATGATCCGCGGCAGGCTCCTGAAGGTGTGCTAAAAATCCAAGTGTGCAAGGAAGAAGGACGATTATGTTAAGATTAAAAACAGTAATTAAAAAAGGATCATAAGTAACGAATCTATGCAGTCGAATATAAATATTAAAAAGTATAAATGTGGCCTTTATGTGCAGGTGACCTGTCTTATCATTCTTCTTTTCATTGTATAAAAAGGTCAAATATAGATGAAACACTTGTACGGGAAGATTATTTTAAATGCTACATATATTTAATAAAAATATTAATTTTGTTTATTTGCCTTTTTAAATTTGGGACTTTTCCACGACTTTCTGCACCGTTTTATGCGTGTGGCTCTTACAGAGGCAAAAATATTCCGCTTCCCCGACGCACAACCGCAAGTAACAGCAGAGAAAAAGTCTCAAGTCAAAGCACAGCGAGAGTCCAGGATGGTCAAGTTCTGATTCCCAAGAACCTTCTTAGACCTCTCATAACTGAACTTTGAGGATTTTTCTAGCCACGGCGAACTGTCATATGTTCCCCGACTGAGGAATTCCGCAGCTCGGAGGCAGATGTGCGCAGCAGTTTCGGGGGGTCTGGGTCACGAGAAGGTGTACCGCCGACGCCCCTCCTAACACACTGTGATGCTGCAGCCCGCAGCAGTCTGTGGTCAGCCGCTGCAGTCCGGCGTCTCGGAGCAGCCGACAGCCTCTGCGATCCTCCGACAAGGAGCGGCTTGAACGAGTGGCCCCCGGATTTCCGTCTGCCTCGTTGGATTCTGGTTCAGAAAACGGACAAAACAAAACAAAAAAAACCCCACGGCTGCGCTCCTGTGGCTCCGAGCAGACACCGGGCGTTCGGCAGATCGGTGCCAGTGCTCCGGCGGCAGGGACGATGAGACTCGAGACCCTTCTGAAACTTCTGCCCTGCGTCGCGTTCTTACTTCCCAACGCAATGCACGCGCAAACAGGTAAGCTCGCTCCTTGCGGCAATTCCCGAACTCTGGGCTGCGCCGGTTTAAATGCGCCACGGGAGCTGCCCGCGCGGCTGTTTTCACGGGTTGTTAAATTATTCGTCGGCGGTGATGGTTGGAAAACTCGCGATTTGCAGACCAAAAAACAAAAAAACAAAAAACGGGATTTAATCGGGCCTTCATCAAAGAGCATCACGATTCCTCGGGCAGCTTTTGTGCCTCTGCCGAACAGGATCTGACCCCTTTCTCATCCGTCATGTGGCTGTCATCCAAGGTCACATAGCTCCTGGTCTCAAGGTCAGAGTGTGGGGTGTTGTGCTGTAATGGAAAGCAAAGACGAAACAGTTCACTTTTCCTTCCACCCACATGGGCCTTTGCTTCACGGCCTCCCCCCCACACCCCCTCGGACAGGATGTGGACTCTGGGACTCCCTGCTCAGATGGTGAGGACCGAAGTGACCGGGCGCTGAAGGATGAATGGGTGAAGGATGTCCTGGCAGCTCTGACAGCTCCTGTCCTCTCCCTCAGCGGCTTGTCTGGGCGTCACCACTGTGGCCGACTAAGTCAGGATATCACCTTTCACTTGACCTCTGAGGTCACGGCCGGAAAACTCCTCACGCAGCGCACAGGAGCAGAGGCCGGCACGTCTTGGTGACAGCTCTGGCGAGCTTTGTCTTTCTCTCTGCTCTCGCTTTTATGGTCATTTTTGAACTTCTGTGGTCAAAAATCACAAACTTCCAGCCTCTCCCCATCCTCTGACCACCTTAATCACCTGTCTTCTTCCTGATCTGGAGTTTAAAAGAGCATCCTTCCCTGATTTCCCACTCCAAGCCTTACGTTGAGCCACCAGCCTAATAATCAGACTGGATTACCGCTTTGTATTCACTTTATCTAACTAGAATTGATGAAAAATGTGGGCAGTGAATATAAGGTCTGAAACCAGGCAAGCCTTGGTCGATCGTAACGCATAAAGCGGTTCTTCTGGCTTTGCATCTAACTCTCAAACGGCCAAAAGACACTCGTGGGTGTGATGTTTTTGGATGGCATGGTTTTGGGGCATATATCGGAGGTTTGTTAATGGAGCAAATAAATATCTGAGGTGTCCAGTTTATTCTGTATTTAAGCAGAGCCCATGTATGTCGGGGGGTTCAACGACAGCAAATACGAAGATGACATAAAAGACACTGTATGAGAGGCTACAGCGAAATTAACAATACACAGCTGCCACGGTAAATTGCATCATTTTATAAAATCAGAAATTGGGCTCCTGTCGTTCTAAGTCATCTCCCATCAAAGGGTTAATATACACTTAAAGCGGCTCTAATTAACTAACTGCTCAGCACCAAACGGCAGGCAGACAGAGTGAACAACTACCTGGTGAACACAGTGGAGCATTTATAGAAGCCGAAGAACCAGATATTTCCCTCAAGGGTTGGTGGAGACCAAAACAGAGCCAAAAGGGGAGTAAATATTTGACTTGTATTCATCAGGTATTCATCATCAACTCCAAATGAGTATGCAATGTTGCTTCGTATCTGTTAGATGTCTAAATTAGCAGCTGTTTGCTAAAGTTTTTCACTCGTGTCTGTTGGTTAGTTTGTTTGTTTGTTTACTTGTAAGCAGGATTACTGAAAAGTACTGAACCGACTTGCACCGCACTTGGTGGAGGGATGGGGCTTAGACCATGATTTTTTTTTCTCTGAAGTCTGGTGTACGTTTTTTGACATTGGCCTTGGCAGAGGTCTGCGCGCCACTGACGGCATTTTGTAGTTCATATTTGGTGTTGAGTTCTTAGTGAGTCTTCATTTCCCAGAGTTCTACGGTCCATCTGACAGCGCAGCCAGTTTGTGACACCTTGGGTTTTCTGTTGACGAACGGGGGTTCTTCTCATGTTGATTTAACATTTGTTTTTGTTTTTTTGTTTTTGACTTGACTTACAACTCCCTGTGCAGCTGCATCGATCTCGTACACGCTTGCGGCCATTCCTCTGTCGCTATTTTTCGTGGATGTGGCTCGATAGCTTGCTAGCTATATAGGAAGATGAAGACCCAGTTTTTGATCTAATTAAATTCTGATTGGTCAGTTGTTCCACCAAACGTTGGAAACTGCCATCTTTTTTTGAATGGCTAAAGAAATCTTAGATGCGGGCGATTATTCAGAGGTTTGGAACCGGGCTAGTTAAGAGGATCCGAGCAGCTCGTTTTTGGCCTGGGGCCCTCTACCGGGGCAATTCAACCATGTTAATGAGATTTTATCCTAAAGTCTTGACCATGTCTTTAGTTCTTGTAGCCACTGTCCAATCTCAGCTTCACACATGGTCATGTGGTCACAGCGCAACATAGCAGCCTGTAGTCCAGAGTATGCCTTGACATCATTTTCATCACCCTTGGTGAAATGTTTTTTACACAGATGTATAATGTCCTTTTTATTTTTATTTTATTGGCTTTTCTGATTATCCCAGAGCAAACACTCAAACTGTGTGTATAGGACTCCTCCTTTAGCCTTTGGCCTGCTGACCTCTCCTTTCTCTGGACCAGTTTTCGTACTTCCTTCCACTCGGCAAAGCTTGAAAGAGCACGCCTTTCGTTTAGATTTTATTTTATTTTGAAACACCCTCGGGATTTACTTTGGTACGGTCCAGAAAAATAGTTGCCCTAATGCATGAAATTCACATTTGATCTCAAACCGACAAGTACAAGATTCTTTGAAGTCTTCCTGATGTGCTCATCGTAAGCAAAAAAAGAATGATGTTTCCAACAGTGATACCACGAGCTGATGAATACCAAGTACTTCCTCCCTTCATGATACAGCTCATGCGAAACCATATCTTAAAATGGACCATATGGACATCAGCAGTCACTTCCTGCTGGGAAAATCCATTAATAATAATGTTGTTAGGTTTGGCTCCAGCTCAGGTCTTCATCATTATTACAGAGGTTGTTTTCCTTGTGCTTGGGTTTTTAGGTAAGAGTCTCCGTCTTCTAAAAGTAAAACCAAATCTTGAATATGCGGTTTGGTTTTTTATTTATTTATTTGTTTGTTTTTTTATTTTCATTTATTTTTGAACTCTCATCAATGTGTGCGAGGACATCTATGTACGTAGAGTAGGTTTCCCTCAGACGCCAATCAAGGCTGTGTTGGAAATGTTGGTGTTTTAATCATTTATAAATAATAAACTAGCTGTTATTTCTGTATCTCTTTTGTGTGAATATTTACATCCACTGTTCCTGACAGTGAGTTACACTTTTTTCCATATTATGTCTTGCTGTCTGTGTCACCACCATGTTTTTCTTTGTTGCATAGTGTTATTTAATGCTACGAGTCGAGTTTTGCAGAACTGTTTCTCAGATGACTTCGTATCCTAAATGGTAACATCATGCTACCTCCCCAGTGTCAGTGCGTTTTCACGGTCTGTGTGCAAACCTCTGCACCGGGCAGCGCTGCACCTTTCTGTCGGGTTTTGAAATTCAAATTGGAAATGTTTACCTTGTAAATACTGTAGACCAGCTGGACAATGAACATCCTCAATCCACTGATTTTGGCCTGCAGGAAGCCCTTCCTGTATTTGATCATTGGTGTGGACAGTCTCGGTGAACATCCAGTGATACTCTTGTCTCTCTGGCTGTGCCCGCAGTGCTCCCTCCTGAATGCGCGCCGGGCGGCCACTCCGTCCTCCAGAACCCCTACCGCAGCACCACCTTCAGCTCCAGCTGGCTGCAGCAGTCGGCCCTGCAGGACTTCATCTGCGACCATTCCCTCACTCCGGGCTGGTACCAGTTTCAGATTTTTGACAAGCCGGCCAGCATGCCCACTCAGTGTGTGGAGGTAACTGACCTTTTCCGTAAAAAATATCCTGCTAAGACACAGACTGGAGGAACAATATTTGGTGATTTCTATGCTTTGCTATGCATAACCATTTCCACTCGTTTTATTATGTTACGTAGGGTTGCAATTAAATACTTTTCTCATTATCAGTTAATCTAAACATTATTTTCTTTTGGTGTGAAAAATGTCAAAGAAATGCCAGACGAAATGTTCGGGACCGTTTCCACGGTTCCAAGGTGACGTCTTGAAATCTCTTGTTTTGTTTGATCGAAAGCCCAAATCCCAAAGATATTCACTTTATAATTATTGAGGACCTAGTGAGAGCCAGTTTTCACATTTGGAACCAGAACAGAAGCTGTAGCCGGTGAATCTTTTAGCATATTTGCTCAACTCAGTGGCTCTACTGATTAATTGATTGTCAGATTCGTTGCCACTTACTCCTTTGTCGATCAAATAACGGATTAATCAACGGATCGTTTCAGCTGTAATGTACTGAAAATTACGATTAGCAGACTCTTAACATTGCCTGAGTTGTGTAATCCATCACAGGGAACACAAGTCTACACTGATATGGCGGTCTTGCAACGTTTGTTAAAGTTACACCAGGGTTGTAAATGTAATGCAGCGTAGACTATTCGCATCAATCAGCGGTGCTCTCCTAATTGATGTTGAACAGAAATTGGAAAACAACAGCGCAAAAATGTTTGTGTAGGCTGCATTTGAAAGTGTTTGGCAAAAATGTCGAGTATACATGATTTGTAGTCGAGGGGCTCCCGGCCTTCTCCATTGGCAGATACTGACAGAGTAATGGTCGAATTTTGATTTACAGTTCAAAGTTTGATACAGCTTTAGATTTGAGACGCCAGAGTCACAAAATATCGCCGCTGGTCTCCAGAAATTTCGTATCGCTCAAGTCATGCTTCGGGAAGGCCAGTGTTACGACCTCAATCGAAGGTCGTAAAATTCTCATGACCCCTGAAATTAGGGACCTTTCCTTTTATCACGTCAGTCACTTTTACTAGCGTGTAGTGGGGTCCAGCGGTATTAGTGTTGATGTGTGGTTCTTATAATTACAAATATCAACACAGCGGTCTGTGAAATCTCTCGAGGATCCATCCGTGACCTCGTGTGGAGAAACTCTGACGTGGCCTCTCTGTCGACACTTGAGTATGATTGTCTTGTGTGTCACGCAGTTGTCGGGTTGTGTGTGTGTGTGTGTACGTATATATGACGGAGAGTGCAAGGAGAGCTGGAATGCGTCTCATTTCCTGCGGGCGGCCTGCTGTGAGGAGCCTGCAGGATCCATCTGAGGTGTCCGCCTCTCTCTGCCTTCCCAGGGCATCGCTGCTCCCCCTGGGTGATGGATGTCCACAGGAGCGGCCGGAGGAGGGAGGAGAGGATCGCTGTGAACATGTGTTAGATGATAAGGCGATGTCGTAACGATGATGGCGGTTAAATGGCCAGATTTGTCAGGCCAAGGATTTTTTTCCAAGGGGAATTATCTTCGTCAAACTGTAGCTTTGTCAAATACATATCCCGATTTTTTTTTTTTTTAGCATTTCTCTGTCTCTTTCTAAACATCCAGGTGAACCACTGTGGGACCCAGTCCCCGGTGTGGCTGTCCCTGGGTGACGGCGAGTCCTTGCCTGGGCCGCTGGAGGTCAGGCACTTGACAGCCTGCGCTGCCTGGCAGTTCTTCCCGAGCAGCAGCAAAGACTGCTGCTTGTTCCGCATCCCGGTCACCGTCCGCAACTGTGGAGACTTCTATGTTTACCTGCTCCAGCCCACACAAGGATGCATGGGATACTGCGCTCAAGGTACGTCTGCGCAGAGGATCCCACTCTGATCTGATGTGCGTAATGCTCCTAATATATTATACGAACACTGAGATATAAGACAACCGGTTGAGGTTTAGACGCGCAGCATGTCATTGGAGACTTTCCACGTTGTAGCTCCGACCAGCAGCTAGTACAGTTTATCAGTCTCTCTGTTGGTGTCTCGGTCAGCCCAAGAGTAGGTACGTGCCAGGGTTTGTAACCCGAGTCTCGCGTATGATTAGATTAAGGCAACGAAACCCGCTTTGGTTAAGGTTACGGAAAGAGTGAGGTTTTTGGTCGGATCTCACAAAGCAGACACGCCCTGTCTGGAATGCGACAATCTCGCCCTAAACTCAACCGGGTGCTGCGAAGGCCTAAACAAAACCATTAAAAAAAAAGTTGATCATTCTGAAGTTGCTATGATGCTGCTTTCCCAGAGTGGTTACTGGAGGGAAGACAAATTAATATATTTATATAAATTGTCTGGGAACATTTTGTAAATGGATTCAGAATGAAAAAAGAACTTAAAACTTCAAATCAAGGAAAAGATTACATTGGAGTTATGAGTGTGTGGTTTTCCCCTGGTCTCTTGGGTACAGTGTCAAGCCATTTGTTTATCCTGACAGCAGAGCTGGCTCAAAACGTTGAGACAGATTAAAAGTGAGAACAGAACCGCAGCCTTGCAGAAGAACTGCACTCTGCATCAGGAGGCACTTGCTTGAACTAAACCGCTTCCCAAATAAGATCTTTGAAACAAACTCCCAGTCTCCTCTCTGCCACGTGTTATCCAGTATGTTAATGAATGTCGATTTGCAGTTGACTGTTGTTGTTGTTGCTCTGTTGCCCTGTCTATCTGACAGAGATGTCGGACGCCTCGCCCGCGGCGCCGCTGACCTGCGGCCCCGACCAGGTGAACGTCGATGGAACATGTGAAAGTGAGGATGCCGCTGCCGTGTTTATGGCCTCCGCTTGTCTCCTCATGTTAGGTCAAACAGCAAAACAATCAGGGGGTCAGGGAGTTGCCATGCGGTCAGGAATGCACCGCCGGCCCCCTCACCGCTCCTCTTAATGAGCTGAGCATGTGTCCCGGCGTCCACTGCGCCCTGTCTCCATGGCGACGGCCCCTCGGCCAGGACGTGAATTACGCCGGGGCAGGTTTTAGGAAGCTGGCAGTGGTGGAAAGGAGGAGGAGGAGGGAGGTTTAATTAGCGATAGATGAAAGACCACTGAACATGTTCATTAACTTGTTTTAAGTAATGGAATCCAGGTTGCTGCGATTCCCGAGGTCACTGTTCTGCTTGCGGACCCTGCTGGATATTTTCTGGCCTGAGCTGCTCATATAAATGAGTTACTGTTCCTCAGCCTAAGTTAAAATCCTCTGCATAGCCGTTTGCTGCACGCGTCAGTTATGCAGAGGATTTATTTAGAAGTAGCAGTGGCGTTGCTTTCCCAGAGAGGGGAACCTTTTTTTGTTATGAAATCTAACTGGAAATGGAAAATTAGCACCAGTCTCCAGCCGAATGTTAGTAAATTATGTGTTTATGGTCATTCATTTGATAGAGGCAGAAACCAAACAAAAAGTAAGTGACAGAACATACGGAGCCCACGATAAAAAGTAGCCTCTTTGTAGCCTGTGAGCAAATCACAGCGTAAACGAAGTCAGCATTTACTACAGCTCCCAAAGCTTAATTTCTTTGAATGCAGTAATAACCGAAAGCAGCCTGGATGAGCGTATGAACACTTTTAACAGCTCCTTTCTTCTCTCATCTGAAAACCGGTGGCTGGACAGTAAGAAGATACTGTTTAGACAATAAGTCGAACCGAAGCTGTCAAAGTCGGGGCGGGATGTCGTCGCCACACCCGGTGGAAACCGCGTCCTTGAAGACGCCTCAACGTCAAACCCTGGGCATCAACATGCCGCCTCCAACAGCCTCCGCTAGTCTAATACGGCTTCCGGTCAGCGTTCCAGCTCGGCCCACAGGTGTTCGATGAGGTTGAGGTCAGGGCTCTGTGCAAGCCCGTCAAGTTCTTCCACGCCAAACTCGGACACCCATTTCTTTATGGGCATGGCTTTTGGCAGGGGGGGCTTTGCGACCAGAGAAGAACTTTCCCCAAACTGGGTGTCCGCATACTTTTGGCTATATACCGATACTCAAACCATGAATGGGGTCGTAAAGACAGTGTTTTCGGATGTGATCAAACCCTTGTACGTGGGGGTTTTGCAGACACTTATTTAATTACACTTAAGACACAAGACACTGACGTACATTTAGTACAGGGCATGGCCTTGATTTCGTAACAGGTGTATTAGCTTCCATTTCCACCTCAGTCGTGGTTTTTACACTACCAACATGCAGAGAACAATGCATGAATACCATCTGTTCTTAGACCCCACTAATCCACATATCCTTTCTGCCTGTCCCCTGTCAGCCACGCTGCCTCCCACTCCGTCTGTACCAGTGATCGTCTCCGAGGTGACAGGTAACACCGTCTACCTGAAGTGCAGCTTTGACAGCAGCTCCAACGGCTCCCTGGGTTATGTGGTGGCGTGGTCTCGTCTCTCAGCCGAGGGCAGGAGGGAGGAGCTCAAGCACGAGACCACCATCCAGACCTCCGCCCTCATCGAGCTGGACGGCTTCAACCTCCGTCTGGGGGACAAGGTCCGGTGCGGGGCTGCAGTGGTTTAACGCGATCGTTGTTGAGTCCAACTTGATGAGTTCTTGTTTGAGTTTTAGTCGGGAAGAACTAAAGAGGGATGAGCCCAAAACAAGAGCAAGAACAAAACAAATCAAGTTTCCTTCTGCAAAAGACAAGAAAAAATTGCCAAAAAAAACCAGTGTCATTTCTTTCAAATGTGCAGATATAATTTTTTTTTTTTTAAGAAAAACTAACATTTAGATATATAAGGAGGAGCTATATACGAGCTAAAAATAGCTAACAGTCAGGACTAAAGCTAACCTCATCTCAGGCTTGTTTTTATTAAATTAGGTTGACTCAGGCCTAACTATTACCCATGTCCTGGACAGATAGGGGAGTGTTACATATAGCTATCCCAGGAATAATGAGGGTCTAAGATACCCCCACATCTGGAAGAAACCACTCCGGGATAAATCCAGGTCTGGAAAAAAAAAGAAAAAAACTAATTTCAGTGAGTAATTTGTTAGTAACTCAGTACAGCATTCCTACGACAATTGCCTTTCCACTCTTCTGGAAATAAGACCTACTGTATAAATCAAATATGTGGCGGAGACCAACGCTGTTACTGAAATCTGTCAACATGTCGTTTCGTTTTACTGTGTGCTGGTCATGTGTGTGACCTGGCACTAAAACCTTACCTATTAAACTTTAATACATCCAGGATTATTTCGCCATTTATGTGCAATGGGGTTCCTTCTTCTCTCTCTCTCTCCCTTTCTCTCAAATTTATATAAAAATTTGCTTTATTGCCACGATTTTAACTAAGTTCCACATTGCCGAAGCAGGTTGTGCAAGGTTTACAACGTGGGTATAATGATAAAGAAAAGACAACGAATGGGCGTGCACATTAATAAAAGAAAGAAAACAAATCTCTCTCTCTCCCTCCCTCTCACAGATTTACTGTTCCAGCTCCAGTTTCTTCTTGGATTCACCCGACGTCCGTGGTGCTTCAGCGGAAAGTCAGGAGTTCTTTGCTGGGATTAGGGTACATCACAGTAATCTGACGTTTTACACCTGTGTGTGTGTGTCTGTTTTTCATGTACGTCTCTGTGGTTATGTGTGTAGATTTTTACTATTTTCCTGTATAAGTGACTGTTCTAACTATTAGTACTTTTGAGTACTAACTATTTTTATGGAACAGTTCAGCATTTTGGGAAATATGCTTATTAACTTTCCTGCCAACATTTAGATGAGAAGATTAATACAAATCTCATGTCGGTGCGTTAGGTATTCAGCTAGAGCCATTAGCAATTAACTTGGTTTAGCATAAAGACTGGAAACAAGGGGAAAAGCTAGTCTGGTGCTGTCCAAAGTATAAAAAAAAATAAAAAATGCATATTTCCCAAAATGTAATTTTAATATTATGGAGTGGAGAGATGATATCTTGCTTTCCATCATCATGGATGAGAGAACATAAAAGTTACTGCCAATTCAGTTTCTTATTGGTCTTTAGAATAGAAAGTGGTGTTTTTCGACTGCTAAGTTATAGTTTTCTGTCCATGTCAACAGACAAAGAGAGAGAGAAATATAAGGACGAAATGAAAACTGCCACTCATTAAATTATCTCTCAACTACATAGCTCACTATTTACTATACTGTACAGTAGATATATATATATACATATATATATATATATATGCTGTCTTTGAATAATGTTAAACTACCGTGACCCATGAGAAGTCTGCCACCTCCAACAGAGATGTAAAAATTATTTTTTTTTGGTCCGCAATATGGATTTAGACTCACCTACTGGTCACTAGAGACAGGACGTTTGAAAAACCCCCGATTTCTTTGATCCTCCCAAGTAACAACCCTACTCAGACTACAGTGTATTTACTTAGAAGTTTCCTCTTTGTCATTTAAGCCTGTTCCCCGGTGCTTTCTCAAAAGCTGGTCGCTGGTTTTGCTTTTTCCCCCGAGAAATATCTGTCTAAAACCTCTCCCTTCTGAATATCATGTGTCGGTGATGAAGTTTTGATGTATAAAACGGCTGACCGGTCTTCCTTTATAACTGCTATGTGCAGCTAAGACCGGAGGTGAGCAGTGTGTCCGAGGATGGGAGACCGTATGAGTTGGTGGTTGAGAGCACAGTTCCTGTCCCGTGTCTGCCAGAGTCCTCCTCCTCTACAGAACAGTGCACGCTGTCCCTGCAGCTTAGCACAAGCAGTGAAGGTGAGGACTCACAGCGAGACGGTGGCCCAATAACTGGTTGTTGTCCCTGTGAGAGCGGGGATGGCATAGCGTCTTTGCATGTTTTGTCCAGAGACCATTCATTGTGCCAGCTGAAATGGCAACTGATCACTGGCAACGCTGGCACCACCACCAGTCGGTTGAAAACTGTCTCTGGGTGACTTTTTTTTGTTTTGTTTTGTTTTTTTCGTTTCCAGCTGACTTGTGTGAAACCGAGAAACCTGTGTGCGCTTGTGATTGCTACATACCTGTATGTGATATGCCAATTCAGTGCCTTGCCGTGAGCCTCGCTCTTGCGGGTCCCACGTGAATAATCGGCACCCTGACCGGTTGATGAAAGCTGTTGAGGGCATGAAAATAAAGAGCAGCACTGTTCTTGTATTGTAGGCTCGAGCTAGTTGGCTGTAGTATAATAGTACAGTATTTCAAGAAAAAACTGTAACACCATGCTTTTATTTCTTTGTAACGAAACACTGTTCAGGTGTTTACTACAGAAATACACGTTAAGTTACTTGGACAAACAACACAAAGGTTAGATTTACGCTTAATTTCAAGTATTTTCAAGCAGTAGCTTTCACATTGACACGAGAAAAGGTTTTTAGGATGAGGAACAAAATGAGTTTGGCAAAGTCACCACGTAAGCTGTAGTCATTCGCTACCGTTACCCTGAGTTTAGCAATCGGTAGCATCCGGGCCTGACATTCCACCGGCTCCCACGCGATGAATGGGTCAATCCTGAACAGGGCTTTTTTCAGCAGAACCTGCAACGCCGCATAAGAATGTCGTGAGCTAATGATATACCAACTCTTTGGCCTTGGAAAGGTAGAGCTGTTCATCCTTAGTATTTCTCTGCCTCTCTTTACTTGCGGCAGTAACTGTAGGTAAAGAGGGGCTGAGAAACAAAGAACAATATTTTCCTTTTAGAATTGTTATTCGCTGGGTAGTGACGTTGTCTAAACCCGTGCTCCGTTAAAGCTTTCGCTCCCTGTTCTAGGGCCTGTTAGACCAGCCACTATATGCAACTCACATGTGATCATTAAAAGTTCTCATCTCTCCTTTGTACACACGCATATAAGGGATATTTGTGCAAAGGATGGGAGGAGATACAAGTGTGACTGGTTGCAGATTGCATTGGATTTAATAACCATCGTGCAATTTGGTCAGTTTTTCATAGAGAATTCACCACCTTTAAATTTTTTTATCCGATCTGCACAGAAATAAATAAAAGGAGGGCGGTGGAGAGGAAGTCATTTTATTTTACTGTGTCTTTACAAAGTTGTCCAGGGGCGCTGTCTTTTGTAGCTTTCATCATGTGCATAAACTGAATCTAAATCCTGGTGCTGCAGACGAGGGCTTGTTGGGTGCCGATCTGTCCCTGTCCTCCTGCGTGGTGAACCTGTCCCGGAAGCCCTGCGGGGACGGGGTTTGTAGCCGAGCTCGGATCCACTTCAGCCCCGTCACTGACTTTGTCAGAGACGGCAACAGGACAACTCGGGTCTCTGTCAAACCCATCGTCACACAAAGTTTTCTCTGGAACGGATACTCACCAGAACCTCTCGAGGTAAACAGGTCAAACTGTCCCGGGGGGAACTCGGAAAGTGATATTTTGTCGATGGTTTCACGAGGTTTCAATGGCTATATATTAGTAGTTGCTGCATCATCATTTTTAATGAATTTGTTGGTTGTACATGCCCATACTGAAAACCTGTATCCTGAGTATCTTATTTGAACTGATCTCTCACTCTCAGATAACAGTTAAGGATGTTCCCTCAGCCTACTGCTACTCCTTCACTGACCCTCACATCATCACATTTGACGGCAGGTACTTCGGCCTCTTATTCAGTTAATCAGGAAACATGTATCATGCACTGTACTATATTTAATCACAATGTAATTATATTTAATTGCAATTTAACAGATTTCATTACTCGTGGAAATTTTAAACTGTCCATAGTGAATTATGGCTTCTCTGTTATTTTTTTGGACTATAATAGCAAATATCTAATGATCTAATGACTGGAACCAGAAGGGGAAAAAAAATCCATTAATATTTTTCTTTGGTTACTTACAGGCACTATGAGAACTACCAACTAGGCACCTTTGTCCTGTATAGGAGCACTCTCTGGCCGTTTGAGGTCCACGTCCGTCAGTGGGAGTGCGGCAGCGTGGTGCATCCTGCCTCGTGCGCGTGCGGCTTCGTGGCGAGGGACGGCGGCGATGTTATTGCCTTTGACATGTGCGGTGGGGAAACGGGTGAAACCAGGCCTCGACTGTCTGTGAAGAACAGAGACCTGAGCAAGAGCGGCATTCGGATCACGGAGTCCTACCAGGGACGCAAGGTCACTGTGAGTGAGGACGAGTCGGACACAACTCAAAAATCAGTGGAATAAACTGATAAATATCATTAATTTTATCAAACTGTTCGATTTTGACAGCGCTTTAGTCCACATTTATATTTTTGACATTATGATATCCTTCGTCATCAGTCAGTCATCGTTATCATTGCGTTTTTGTTTGTTTTTCATACCGCACGCACCTTCGTACCCACTTACATCCCCACCAACTTACAGAGCACGTCCAGAAAGTCTTAAACTTTTTTATATATAAAATATGGAAATGTGAAGACTGATTTATTAAAACCCAAACTAAGACAAAAAATCAATCACATCACTAAAGTGTTTTACATGAGTAGGGGTCCTTGATTTACACTTCTTCAAACCATTAGTTGAGTTTAGTTGAGTGTAAAAAAAGAGAAGAAAGAAAATAATGTGGGAAATAATTTTCTTGCCACGAGGTAGACGAGAAGATTGTACCGCTCTCATGTCTGTGCATTTAGTACGGAGCTATAGCCAGGAGGCGATTAGTCTTAGCTTAGCCTATGGCTGGGAGCAACAAAGAAAAAGTACTCCCTCCCTCTTGAGCTTTGGAGAGAGTCAAGCTAGCAGTTTGCTAGCTGCTGCCAGTCTTAATGCTAAGCTAAAAAAAAAAAGCCCATCTGTTTCTCTAAAGAAAGGCCAGGTCACCTAACTTTACCTACCCCGTCGAAATCTGTACACAACGATTGACAAGACTGTCTTGCTCCAAACATGTGACAAATTCATTGAAAAATTTAGTTGGCTGCTTGTTGCTGACGGTAAGAGATTCTTTCGTCTCCATTTGAATGTCTGCAGGTGACCTTCTCATCTGGATCGTTTGTCCGCGCGGACGTGTCTGACTGGGGAATGAGTCTGACGCTGAGAGCCCCCAGTTCGGATTGGAGTCACACCGAGGGTCTGTGTGGGACCTACGATGGACAGTCAGACAATGACTTCCACTCAGCAGGGGGCGCCACGATGGAGGATCTGCACACTTTTATCTCTGAATGGAGGTCAGTGTTTTTTAAGACGTCCTGAGCAGGAGACAACAATTGACGCTTTGGATATGCGTAATGTGTTTGGGTATGATCTTTGATGTTGTCAATGTTTTCTAAATGTACTGAACTTAAGGGTTTGATTTCTAACCTGGCAAACTGGGGACCTACACCTGCATCTGGGCCACAAAGGTTCAATGTGTGTCAATTGGATGTATATGATTTAATTACATGCAAATTTCTTCAAGAATTTTGCACAGTCAAACCCTCTTGCCTCTTCACTGACATCTTTTCCTTTTATCCCTCTGTCAGACTCCCTCCAGGCACCAGCTTGTTTGACACCATGCCATCCCATCCGAGTTCACTGAGCCCCCGCAGGCACTGTACCTGTAAGACAGAGCCCCGCCCTGCATCTCCCAGAACTCGATCTCGACCAGCCACCTCCTCTGACTCCACCTGCTCTCATTATGGCAACGTGCAGCTCCTCGGTGTCATTCCCACTTTGGACGTCACAGCTGAGTACATCGGCTCAGTGGAGCTACTCAAAGGAAATGAAGGACAGTCGCTGCCTCCGGGTCACTCCAGCCAAAACACCGGGGATCAAGGTATTACCGCTCAGCCGCGTGAAAAAGGCTTCGGCTTGAGAGCCTCCAGGGATGAGGCCGTAACCTCAGCCCAGCACCAGCGGCGCAGGGGCAGGCGGCAGACCCACCGTTACATTCCTAACTCCCCGCACCAAAGCCTCAGTCAGTCTGATTTAGAGGGCTTTACCTATTTCTTCCCAGAGGACCATGAACAGGCAGTTCGACAGGACTCTTCCCCAACATGGCCCACACCTTCTGGCCTCACCGAGCAGCAGGCCCGCGCTCAGTGCCAGCAGGCCGTGGCACACTCGGGCATTGCAGTAGGTTGCGAGCGCCTACTGGAGGAGTCGCTAGTTAGCCACGCGGTGGCTATGTGTGTCGTTGACCTGCAGCTGAAGGATGAGCAGTCGTGGCTGAATGCAACGTTGCCGCTGCTGGAGAACGAGTGTGAGAGGAGGCTGGTGGAGGAGACGAGGAGAGAAGAAGAGCACCAGGACGTCCTGGCCGTCCTCAAGTGTCCGAATCTGTGCAATGGGAACGGCCAGTGCTCGGAGTGGGGTTGTGTGTGCTTCCCAGGATTTGGGTCCTATGACTGCGGTGTACTTTCTGGTAACATACTAAACAAAGACCAACACAAACACTCTACTAGTCTTATAGAGGTCTTTGGTAAAGCCGATATATCAGTAAATTTTAGCTTATTGCAGATGTATTTTGGCATTTTTGGCACAGAAAAGCCCAAGATATGTCTCAGGTCATTTAGAAACAGTGTTGTGATTGTTTTTTTAACGATTCCAAACTGGGACATCACAGGACGTATGACATCAATGTTTGTTCTTTTGCTAAACTTGCCAACTAGCTAGAAAAATATCCAACAAACCAAAAACCAGCTGTATTTTTTGTGCATAGAGCAGGTTAAAGTTACAGCTCATAGTGGATTGGAGTAAAAGAAAAGGCCCAAACATTTTAAGATATCTCTGTTTCTAGCCAAGTTCAATTGCATTTAGCAATTGCCTGCATTCATCCAGCTTCCACTGGACCTCTGTGATGACAGATGAATGATTTTTAGGCACATGGTACGTGATTGTGACTGAATTCCCAGGTCTAATAGTCCCTGCTCCTCTGTACTTTTTTGTTGTTGATGTTGTGAAGACCAGATCCCAGAGATCACTGAGTTGGAGAAGGAGGGTCTGTGTGACGTCCGACAGGGAGACTGCTCCACCATCCAGGTCTACGGTCAAGGCTTCAAGGACTCCTACGAGCTCAAGTGTGAGTTTGTTAAAGAAAAGGTACTTAGTTTTTCTGCCTTTTTTTCTGGTTTCTGTTTCTTTTTTTTCTCCTCTTTGGCACTTCCTCAAAAGTTAAAAATGACATTATACCTAGGAGTTGTCAACTTCTTCTCCTACAGTTGGCCAATGAGCTGCTCTGCCCAGATTGTTCCACCCAGATCACAAAGCATCTGATCAGAGGACTCCTTCTTTACTGGCCAAAAGACATAAATATGCAGACAATAACTTTGTAGATAATGTAGAGATTCAGACTTCATGTTTTGTGCCATGATTTTTATGAATATTCTGTTCTAGCGGATTATCTCATCTAAGCTCCATATCCAGACATTCTCTGTGTGAGAGCTGCTGCAGCTCACAAAGTTCTGATAGCGCAACTGGAGCCGAAGCAGGTTTGGTTACAAGGAGGTTATTGGTTCAATCAATCAATCAATGTCATGGTCTTTAAATATTTAATTTGTTTCATCGAATTCGAGTCCAAATAAGAAACAAGAAACTTCCATGTTCTTGTGTGACACCGAAAGCTCCACTAATTACTAGACATCTATGTTCAGCACTAAATTTATACCGTAAATGTAGCAGCGCAACGAGCTGTAAACACAACACCGACACTGATGCATCCAGCAGACGTAGAGCAACACTGGCATGAGCTGAAAGCTGTGAAGCTCTATGAAGCTGTAAAGCGTTGCAGTGAGCTTGTCGCTACGAGAAAGGTCTTTCACGTTACACATATTTTGGATCATGGCACATCATTTGATCCGATGGTAATATGAAAATATTGAGAGGTTTAAGATGGATTGTGCAGCTTTATTTATTTGTTTATTCATGCATTTGATACTGTTGGATCAACCATCAGTGACAAACTTGCCTGTTCTGACGACCTTGTGCGTCACTGTATAAATCGGACTTACAGCCAAGATGCCCCTTTCTTAATATAATCTTCTGGTTAGCATTAATTACTATTGTCAGCATGTGATTTATGCATTATTCCCAGTTGACTTCTCTCCCTCCTTTGTCTGTTTCTCTGTCTCGCTGCTGTGCCCCTACTTTACCCCTCCTCTGCTCTCATCTCTAATGCCCTAATGCCCTCCCTCCCCCTCTCCCTTCTGTGTCTGTTGTCAAGTTTGTGGATGGGGACTGGGTCCTGGACGAGCCCCGGTTTGTCCTGGCCACCTTTCTGGATGTGACCGCTCTGGAGTGCCAGCTCCCCCTGGAGGACAGCTGGACTTCTGCAGGACTGGACCGGGAAACGGTGACAAACGGACCACTGGCCCGCTGGCAGATCAAAGTTAGTCCCGTCTCCGCCAGTTTCTGTAACGCACACTGGTGAAACTACCGTTAAATTATAAATCCTTTGACTCATTCTCTTTCGCTTTTATTCTCAAAATCAAGGATAAATGAAACTCTATGCCCAGGTTAATAATGTAATAATGTCAGAATGCTACCACAGGAAATCTGCACTGGAGTAATTGGAAGCAGACAGATGTGGAAGTTTGCTAGTTTTTACTTTTTGGCTACAGTTGTGGAAAGGGTCCACAGAGTGCACCTGGAGGTTTTCTTCTGTTTCAAGTTGGTTTAGGAGGAAAATGGACTCAGCACTTTGAAACGGTGCAAACTGGTGGATTTACCCGACAGCCAAGTGCATCAAACAAAGTGGTGTGTGGGAATCCTTCTTCCCTGCAGTTTTTTTTTGGGTGAAAATAAGAGCATTTATCACTGAGGAGGACCTTTCCAGGACCACAGCACCCTCAGTGTAGTTTGCCTCGCTCAGTTTATTTGTTTAATGCCTTTTTCCCAGTGATCCGCAGTAATCACGTCTCCTCTGACGGCAGGTATCCAATGACGGCTACAGCTACAGCAACGCCAAGATACTGACTCTGTTCGATGGAGCCTGCCAGATCTGCAGCCTCAACACCGAAGTCCTTTGTACCTTGAGGGTAAAACGTCTTTCTTGAAAGTGATTTTAGTTCAATATATGGATCAAAAAGTATTAATATCTCCAAAGATAGATTTTCCTCTCAGCCCGCCTTCCTTCATCCTTTAACTGCAGCATCTTTAATCACACTCTCAGCCCGAAACGTCCGCCTGCGGTTTTGCACCTCCATTGCCTTCTGTGCTTGGTGAATTCAGTGATGTAGAATTAAGATCATTTAGCAGAGCTCAGAGCCAGTGCCAGTTCTAGCCTGCGCGGCACCCTTGGACACATCTGTGCAAGCCGAGCATAACTCACCCAAAAAATTTAGGATTGCGAATGCAGAGCACGTGCCTGCTGTTGTATGATCACTGCAGCCATTTAATCCACTGAAAATAAATTGCTTTCTACATTACTCAGCAGTTGGGATATCAGCCATTAATTAACCCAGTACAAACTATGCCTTAAGGCATCAAGATGTGCATTTAGAGTGGCATTCAAATGCCCTGAAACACAGTATGTGTCAAAGCCGGGCCGCAACAAACAGCTATTTTCATTATCGCCTACTCTGTAAAGTATTTTGGCAGTTAATCGTTTAGTAGTTTAGTCCAAGAAAATGTCAGAAAATAAAAAATATTCCACCATGACTTCCCACATTCAAAGGTGATGACTTGAAATAAGTTTGTTTTTGTTTTTTTTTAAGTCCAAAAGCCAAGAAGCCAAGAAGATTTCAAATTCACAATGATACAAAACAGAGAAAAACAGCAACTCAAGCAGGAAACAGCAAATGTTTTGCATTTTTGCTCGGAGCAACTTAAATGATTAATAAATTATCAGAATAACTGGCAGTACCTTTTTTGTTGATTGACTAACTCATTCATGAACTGATCTGATCTGAATCTAATCCGACTGAAAGAGGCAAAACTCTGTGTAATCTTCATGTATCACTGGAATTTTTTTTTTTTTAGACTATGTGTATTTATTTCCCATGGCTGTTGCGCAACCCTCGAGTACAATATTCACTGACGGGCCCGGTGATGGGCGTTTTGGGGAAATAACTTCCGACAGAAGGGTGAAAATTTGCCGCAGGACATGTAGCTCAAAGGCAGATTCGCATGAATAAAAAAAATATGTTCAGGCCCCTTGCGAAGAAATGAGACTCTGAATTCTCTGTATTGGTTTGAGGAAAAAACAGATTTGAAGGACTGCATCAAAAACCCAATGTCAGTTGAATATTTGTAATGTGTTTAGTGTAGAATATTTCCAAATCCAACTCATTATATCAACTAGATATTTACGATTAAATGACTTGGTTTTTTATTATTTGGTACAATAATGTGTTTTTGAATATGCGTTTATTTTTTGAACAAATGTCATTTTTAATTAAAACCATGTTTTCTGCAGCAGGGTGAACATTCATCATGCAACTGCGAATTCTAACGGTACAATCACTGCTCTGCTTGTGATTTAGTGTTTCTGAATGTGTGAGGTATCCTTCAACGCAGGAAACAATTACGTTTGTTTTCCTCGGACCAAATGTGTCGAGTGTTCCCCTCCGCGCCATGTCCTGCGCATGTTTCACCTAACCTGCGTAGCTCGCTGAGGTGGGCCGGGGGTTTGCATTTTTTCCTAAGTGGCCACCAAACAGCATGGTTCGTGTTGTGAAAGGCAGTTTGTTTCGGAGAGAAATAAACACTGAAACTTATTTGATTGTCTTCCCAGGAGAAAACCTGCAACATTGATGGTCTGTGTTACAGTGAGGGAGAGTCCAATCCCAGCAGCCCTTGCCTCACATGCCGACCGCAGTCCTCCAAACACACCTGGTCCATAGCGGAGAGTATGTACACGAAATCAAGTCAAAGACTCCAATCTGTTTTTGTTTTTTTTCACAGCTCGTTCATATTCTCAGAAAGAGCACAGAGAAAGTCTGAACTGACGCATTCACCGTGTAAGATTGAAAACGCTTTTGAATGTGTCACAGTAGAGCAGAGGCTGGACAACCATCGCTGGGTTTTTGTGGTTGGTAGTGGCCCAGGGGCTGTTTTGATCACTTGTCAGCAGCTGTGTGCAGAGTGGAGCCCACAGAAGTTGGTTGAGCCCCCCCCGGCGCTGACACGAGGAGAGACCAACTTTACTTTTTCAGCTTAAAGTAGGTCAGGCGCTGCTCTGCTACGTCCAGGAGAAATGGCAAGATATGTGGCATTAACTCGACAGCAGTTAAAGGGTAATAATGACAGGCCAAGGCGGTGATTATTGATTAGACTGATTATATCTACTCCTAAATATGCTGTCATTCACTCATTTGATCAAGAGTGTATTTAATCAGTTATTCATTTACATTTTAAATGGTACAGTCTGATCTGTCCTGGATTTTTGAGGCTAATACTGATATTTGAGATTTAAAAAAAATATGAGAAGAATAACAATTTATCAGCCATTTTTTAACATTGACAACTAACATAAGAAAAGATTTTTTTCTTCAACATGAGTTTTTAATCAAGGTACGTACTGAAAAAAAAAGTAAAACTTACAGCAAATATTGTAAATTAAAAAACAGTTTGTTACTGTTGGTTGAAACTGAAGTAGTGTCAATAACCAGGGTGTCATGGTGCCCTAGTGGTTAAGACCCACACACACTGTTTCCTGTCACCCCCCCCCCCTCTCTCTCATATCCTTTACTGTAAGCTCTCCCCCCGGCTTTTTTGAAATATCGCTAAATCGCTCCCGAAAAACACAGTATCAATAAGAAATATATACAACAAAATATATGCCCCAAAAAATATCCTGAAGTTGAGATTAGAAAAATAAAGACTCAAATATATAAAAAATGCAGCTGATAAAGAAAAAAAAAAAGGATTAGAGCTATTGTGAAAGTTCTGAACTATAGTAAACAGCAAAGTAGGCTCCGTGCAGTGCAGGTAAGACTCTATTATGAGCATCACATGCATACGTTTTTTTTCAGCTTATAGCAGAAATGCAGAAAAGCACAACAGGCCAACTAAGTAATGTAGAGTAGGTGGATTCGTTCCGCTTGTCTCTGTTATACTGTGGTCATTTTGTTCCGACCAGAGTGTGGTTTACTTCACATGAGACAATGTCAACGAACAACTGATCAAAAACCAGCAAATCCACATTTTAGACCCGCGATGCCCACCTTCTCCTCCAGTCAGTCACCCACCACATGTTGACTCACTTCTAGGTTTATTCCGTCTCTTGCTTTTTCCCCTCCGCCGCATTTCCCGCCAGGGAACGCGCCCCCGGTGCCGCAGGCGCTGCCATTTCGTCTCCGGTCCTTCCAGGGGGAGAACTTCCTCTACCAGCTCCAAGCTCGGGACCCCGAGGGCTCGGCGGTTCTCTTCACCCTGACGTCGGGTCCCGAAGGTGCATCCCTGTCTCCGGCGGGCCTGCTGGTGTGGAAGGCCACGGCCCAAGCTACAGACACGCACACTTTCCACTTCGCCGTGATGGACGACTGTAACGCTGAGACCAGTGCCTCTGTACAGGTAGCACTGGGTTTTTTTGTTTTCTTCATCTTTTATGTGTCGGGTTGTGACACATAAAATGTATGTATGTTTTCCTACATATATAATGTGGTGATTAGTATAGGTAAGTATAGTGATTCCTGTAAACAAAATAACATGAATAAGAATGAATACATTAGGAATGATTTCAACATTTCAGCCTTTTTCAAAAATAAATGCTGCAAGTGGAGGTGACATTGTGAGATGCTGTTCCCTGAGACCCGTCTGGTTTGCCTGATGAGACACGTTAAGGTTGTACCAAGGGGCCCAAAACACATTTTCTTCAGGTTAAAACTGCCTTGTGGACCCGGGATTGGTTTGTTTTGCACCAGCTTGTTTCCACACACGTGCTGCCCCGTGCAACCACAGTCACCGAGCAGCCCCCATGCAGCGGTGGGGGGGGTAAGTGCTCCTTCAACAGCTCCTCAGCTATGTATTTTGGAGGGAGGGTTAAGTGTCAGTTATTTTTGGCAGGGCAGTACATTCTTTTTTTTTTGGGGGGGGGGGGTGTTCAAAAGCAGCAAGCTTCTGGTCAAGAGGCTACCGAGGGCCTTTGGCTCTGAGTAGACAGCCTCTGCTGCCCTCCCCCCACTAGAGGGGGCTGAGGACACGTAACTCTTCTACTGCAGGTCCTGTGTCACCGTTCCACACTGCAGACCGCTTCCAAGCAGGTTTGGAGTCGGTGGCGTGCACGCACTCGAAATGTGACAGAAGCGTTCGGACATCAGCCCACCTGGTTTTTTTTTATTTTTAATTTTAGTTTGGTGTTGATGGACACTGTTGTCCCACAATGCAATGCACACAGGAAACAGAGGAGCTGCTCGAAGCCGCGAAACATTCAAACGAGTTGCCGTCGGTGGTAGAACAGCTCCAGGGACGTGTCAGAACTTAAAATGAGGATTTCCTTTATTTTTATGAATTTCCTTTTTTTTTAGCAGCGGCAACGTAAAGTCAGAGTTTTATTGACATGCATCATCATGGACGTCTTGCCTCATTTCCTGCGCTTGTACAAAGTTGTACGCCGACACCCTGTATACTACTAACTGCAAACGCTATGTAGAAGTAAACCACGAGCATTAGAACACAGGATTCACCGTAGAGTAGTTGTTTGTGCAGCTGGGACACTGCTCCTGGCAGAAGGCAGAAAGAACCTTGGACAGGGGGACAGGGTTGACAGAGTCTTTTAACAGACGGGACCCTCTCTGTTTTAGCAACAGTAAATGATACATGTGAGGTAGGATGTTTTTCCCTCAAAACCCACTTTTAGTCGTGGGTGTTGTTATATGAACAGCTGTCGTCCTTTTACTTCTACGTACAGAGCCAATCCCTGGAAATTTCAAGTGCGGCAGCCGGTGCCTGCCAGCGTGTTTTTTGTTTTTTTTTCTCCCCCAAATCCGTGCACTCTATGCTCGACGGTAACTGAGGGCGACGAGTATCATCAGGCCGCAAACTGGTTTTCTCCCGGGTTTTTATAATGACAGAAACGGACTAGTTCGGCGAGTTCCTGTAGGATTTGTTCAACCCATCTCACTAAATGTATTAAAATTTTTTCTTCTAAGTAACTATCTCCTTTTTGCCATTGTGCTTGTTCGCTTATTTGTTCATTCCTTCACTTATTTCGTTCATTGCTGTATTGTATTTGCTCTTGGGTGGGATTTCACTGACGGTGCAACAGGTGCTGCTGTCCACCGCCGTACGCCCGTACACCTCTTCGAGTGGCTGCTGTGGAGTAAAGCGGGCGCGCAGAAAGTCTTAGCGCCACAGACGTGTGATACGCCGATCTGCCCAAAACTTTACTTTCAGGTCACAAAACCCGGGCGACCGAGGTCCGAACCAGGACTCAGACTAACGCAGTGCGAATAGGAGAGTTTGTGTCTGTCCCTCCCAGGTGTCCGTGCACTCCTGTGAATGTCTGAACGGAGCCTCCTGTGTAACCAACGTCAACCTCCCCGTCGGCAGCGGGGAATACCTGTGCGTGTGTCTCGACGGGTTCGGAGGGGAAAGGTGTGAGGTGGACCTCGATGACTGTAAACCCAACCCCTGCCGACTGGGCCGCTGCATTGACGGCCCCAACTCCTTCTCCTGTGTCTGCCCACCTGGGATGACAGGTAGGGATCCGCCTGCGGAACCGTGCCCTTCAGACAACTGGAGCGAAAGGCTTAAGGATGTTTAACTTTCAGCAGAGGATTCCTTCCTGCAGGGCTGCACGTCAAAGGGGAATCAAGCGTTCAGAGACCCTTATTGACCTTAAACACACAGTGTGTCTTTTTCTGCTGCGGGGGCAGGTCCTGGTGAATACAACTGGTAAAAACACTGAATAAAGCAGTTTCCTGTTAAAAATCATCCCGGAGGGGCCGGGAGTCGAGCTGCTGTGATAACTTATGATCCAGATGTGCAGGGGGTTTTTACCGGCCTCCTACTCTCCAAACCAAATGGACCGGGTAATTAGATCCGGTAAAAACACTGAATAAAGCAGTCTCTCCTTACAAGTCAGTATTTATTTTCTATGTTGGGCGGACACAGGACGTCTTCGGAGGGGAGGGGGGGGCTAACGTTAGCCACCGGTAGCGTTTGCTAAGCTTGTTTTCTCTGACAACTTCAGATCCAGACATCCCATGACCAAAATCCTTCATCCGGTTAGAATATATGGTTAAAAACGACCAAGCTCTAACAAGCATATCATAAAAAATGCGGCTTAAACCTCAATTAAAAAAGTCAATTTTAGCAGAAAACCACAACCCCCCGACGCATGCACAGAGGGGATATGACGCCACTGACGAGACGGACCGTTACCTTGATTAGGATGACGAATTGCTGGGAAAATTACACAATTCAAAAAAACAGACATAGCTCAGTTATTTTTTTGACATTTTCATGCAGAAAAGTCACATATTATAGCTTTAAGTGGTGGCCAGAGGAATTACAACAACATTGATTCTTCAATGTTGATTCACCTATTGTCACGTGATTAATTTGTAACGTGAATTTTGGTGTATAGTTTTTTTTTTTTTTTTGGAAGTTGTGGAGTATTACCACTTGGCGTTTTCTGTCTTTTCAGGCCGAACGTGTAGAGAAGATGTAGACGAGTGCGTCGCTCAGCCTTGTTTCCCTGGAGTAAGCTGTAACAACACGCTGGGCTCCTTCATCTGTGGAGTCTGCCCACAAGGACACAGCGGTGATGGAAGAATATGCAGTAGTAAGCCCTCTTCCTCCACTTTTATTTTAAAAATCAATATATTCATTTGCTAAAGGATAAGGCGGTGATATTCCATACTTTGGTTACTACGGACAATACCATAAAAAGACCAAAACCGACGACGCATTGGTGCGCGTCCCAACACTTTTCCGACTTCCTTAGCCTGTCTCTGGCTCTCAGCTCCAAGCAAATTGTTTCCTACTGAAGATGTAAATCCTAAAAATAAAGTTTCATTTAAAAAAAAAAAAAAAAAAAGAAGTTATTTCCTGGGCACTGAAGTTTTTAGCAAACGTTATTTAAATACTGTGTTTGTCGGGGACTATTTTCAGCAGTGGACACGGTCCTTTAGTCAGTATTTACGGCAACAGAACCATTTATGTGGGATTCACTCAAATTAAACTTCGGTGTGTGTTCGTGGCAGTGAAGAACATGTCACCCGGTGCAACAGTGTGGCTCGCTGATTAGTTTTTTAAAAGGTTATGGGCAACAATGGAGCTCGGTGGCACAGAGGAATAAGATACGTCAGGTTTTGACTACACCGGCAACACTGGAAATTCACTGTTGGTTTTGGTCTTTTTATGGGATTTGGTGACGGTGAGACGGTGAAGCCCATCACCACACTTATCCGTCATATGACGCTCATCTAATGCTTCCAGGGGAATCTGAAGAATGCGGTATGTTGAGTTGTTGGCTCATGTTTAAGCCATATCCTCTCATCTCTGACGTTCTACATCTGCGTAACTCTACCCGTGGGACAGGAAAACCCTTGTTGTACTCTCATCCTTCTGTCTCCAAAGGTGACACAGACGCGACGGCCAAAGTGGTGGCCACACCAGCGAGAGTACAGCAGGTTTCACTGAGGCCCAAACCCTGGGGCCCGTCGCCGTGCAGCAGGAGGCCATGCCACCCGGGGGTTCAGTGTTTTGAGAGCACCCACGTCTCTGCAGGCTTCGTCTGCGGACCCTGCCCTCCCGGTCTCCATGGAAACGGACGAACGTGCTCAACAGCGGGTGAGAGTGATGCAGTTCTTTTAATATGAAGCTGATGTTGGCGTAAGGACAGCAGTGGCTACAACGGCCGCAATGTTATATCTGAAAAACCTGCATGTAAATTAAAACTGCAAAATAGTTGAACACTTGTTTTTCTGCCATGTGTCACGTGTTACTTACAGTATTTGAGTGAATGAATTATGAATCACGAATTACATTACATGACACACGACAATGTCACGTGTAAACATCAAGACTCCTGGCGTTTTTCTAAAAGCAAAGAAAACACACAGACACACACACAGAGCCAAAGCTACCTATACCTGTCTCGATGACCAGGCGTCGTCCAGATACTCTAACAGAGCAAAAGAGTCTTTCAATTTCCTTCTCAAGTAGAAAATTCTGACGGTAAGTAAAAAGTGGCGCATCACATACATGTCTTTACACATCATTATATGATTTCATACAGTAAAAAAAACAAAAAACAAAAAAATAAAACCAAAATATTCCTTTGCCTAACTAATCAAGTAGTTTTATTACCTGTGTGTTGGATGTTAAATGTTTTAATACTGACAAACTGCAGCTATATATGTGTTATTTTTTTAAGTCATATCCTCTAACTTCCAGTGTTTTACAGGTCTGGGAACAGTCGCCAACGGAGCAGATGGTCATATTCACATTGCCAAATCAAATTCCAGCAAGGACATGACTCCCGGCTCCTCCTCTTCCTCCTCTTCATCGTCTCCCACCTCACCCAGACAGACCTCTGACAGGAGATCGAGACCGGAAGCCACCATCTCTAACAGCAGAAGGGTGTCCTCCACCGACAGAAAGACCGCGACGACCCCGCGGAATCAAACTGCAGCCAGGGTGTTTGCTCCCACTGTCCGCAGAGGTCAGCCGAGTGGGGTGGAGCTGACCCCTGACCTGAACACCGGTGTCAAATGGGGGCCACCACCTCACCGAGTGACCTGTGTCGACTCCCCCTGCTTCCCGGGTGTTCCCTGTGAGCCCACCGCCACCGGGTCCTTTAGGTGTGGACGCTGCCCACACGGTTACAACGGGGATGGAGTCGCGTGTAAAGGTAGCGATTCTTGTATTAGCTTCCTGCAGGAACGTAAATGTTCAGGACAGGTATTCAGTACAAATTACATATATATAGACTTATTGAGATTCAGTATAGAGCGAAGAAGCAGTGCCAGGTAAAACAAAAGTAATGGACCACTCATATTATTTTCCGTATGTACGCTCAAGCCTAAAGGAAAGAAAGTACATTATGAAGCATAAAATGGCTGCTCAGATGCCCATTCGTTTGGGACAGGCCAGTTTTCGTAGTTCTTTGTGCCTGTCAGTCTGTCACTTTTATGTAAATTAAAAGCAAATCTCATCATTTCATCTACACAATATTATTAGTAAGTAACACCATTTTTTTTTATCAAGATTGTTCCCAATTCACCAACACTTACCAACACCTTGAAATTATCTAAGTGCAAATCAGATCCTGGTAATATGGCGGCTCTGAGACGTTTTGTAAAGGCAGCCAAAGGCAGGAAACCCTGCCGCAGGCCTATCCTAGAGTCACAGGTCATAATGCTGTACAGTTCAATTAAAAAGGAGGGTTAAACATCTCGATATAATATAATGTATTTTGGCGCTTTTTAATAAAACCATGTGTTGGCAGAGAAGAAAAGAATATCATGTTGTTTTCGATGAGATGAGCGGACTCTGTAATTGGCATATCTGGGCAGGTCAGTTAGGTGCACGGTGCTCTTTTTGTGGCCTTGTTTGCACAAGGCTATATATCTATATATATATATATATATAGATATATATATATATATCTATATATATATATATATATAGATATATATTAGGGTTACATTAGGGTTTCAAGTAATACTTATTTCATTTTCAAACAATCTGTTGATAATTGTTTTCAGTCAATTAATTATTTGGTATCAAATTAAATACTATTAATAATAATGGCAAATTCCTACTGCAGGTCTGCAGGCTCCAAAATTAGTCCTTCAACCTGCTTGTTTTTGTTGCACTAACAAGAAAACACGAAAGGTACAAAGTTTGATAATATGAAACAGGGGAAAGCAGCAAATTCTCAGAATTGGGAATTTGTAGCCTCCAAATGTTTGGTATATTAACCTCAGGATAAATGACTTAAACACGCAGTCAGTGATTCAAACAGGTCTTTGTCTTTGTCTTTGATTAAAGACTCATTTGAAGTTGAAAGACTGGTAAAAAGCGTCAGGCCAAGCTACCTGACTTCTTTTTCTCTAGTCACAGTCGCACATACAGAAGTTGTGCACATTGAAGCAGTTTATGGTCGTCCCATGATGGATGGATACCTTCAGATAAACTTGTTATTTATTTCAGCCGTGTGCAGGTATCAGTGCGGGAGGAACATGGAGTGCTCTCTGCCCAACACTTGCACCTGCAAAGAGGGTTACACGGGATACAACTGTCACATAGGTGAGAAGGGGAGAGATTTCTCAGAGTGCGATTTGACTGATGAAAACCCAGTTCATTAAATCATATCCCGCTTGAGTGAACCCCTGCAACCCACACAAGCTTTCCAGAAAGTCAACCTCGGGAGTACCCTGCACGCTGTCTTGACGCGTTGCTATCAAACCACATCTGAAGATTCAGCTCGCTTAGCTCAGCGACTCATACTGTTCATCGGAAACCGATGAAACTGACACTTTGCTTTCTCTCTCAGCCGTGTGCCGACCTGACTGCAAGAACCAGGGGAAATGCGTGAAACCTAATGTGTGCCAATGTCCCGCGGGCTACAGTGGGCCCACCTGCGAGGAAGGTAATCTGGACTCATATCCACACCTGTCCAACATGCTGAAACACCCGTCGCTAATAAAGATACTGATGAGCTTCTTCTCGCTGTTGACCACCCTGTGTCGGTGCGTGCAGCGAGCTGCGAGCCGCCTTGTCGGCATGGAGGCACCTGTCTGGCCAGAAACCTGTGCACCTGCCCCTACGGCTACGTGGGACCCAGATGCCAAATCAGTGAGATGTTGCTCAGACTACTTTCAAACATTTGGTGAAACATTTTCGTGATGTGTTTATGATTTGTGTTAAAGTGGCAGCCTGTCGCTACAGTGCAGTCTGCGAACAGTGCGACACTGACTCTGCATCATTCCAGTACGACGGAATCGACATTAAACAGCGACTACGAGTTGAAAGTGCTGACTTTAAAGGACTAATTTGCTTTCTTCCCTGAGAGTTAGATGGCATGTCATGTTACGTACGGTGACATATGAAGCTACAACCAGCAGCCGATGGGCTTAGCTTGGCGCAAAGCCTGACATCAGGGGGAAAGAGCTAGCCTGGCTCTGTCCAAAGTTTAAAATGTAACAGTGACCAGTTGTGGCTATGTGTTAAATGTTATTTCCGTTATGTGGAGTTTGCATGCTCTCCCTGTGCCTGCGTGGGCTTCCTCCGAGTACTCCGGCTTCCTGCCGCGGTCCAAAGACACGCAGGTTAGGTTAAGTTAACTCTATGTGTAAAAAGGGCTACATGTCCTACGCCGTTCACCCAAATATGGATGTGAGCAAATTTACTCAAAGCTCAATGTCAGCGCCAAAATCTCGGTGTCACTGCTTGAATTTCAAATCCAAAGCACAAAGATGAAAACAAGTGCTCACACAACTCAAAGAGCACCGGTAAATCATCAGCGTGCGTGATGCTGTGACGCCAGTTTCTTTGGTTTCATTCGATTAGGTTTCTGTAGTTTCCTTTAGGAGTGTGCACACTAACGTTTATCTGTCCCAGTGGTGTGCAACAGGCACTGCGAAAATGGGGGCGAGTGCGTTTCGCCTGATGTCTGTCGATGCAAACCCGGCTGGTACGGACCAACGTGTAACTCAGGTACGTCATGCGTGCGCTCGCACCGCAGCCACGCGGTGTCTCCACTTGAAGCTTTTTCTTAACATGTAATAAAAACCTAATATTTCACAGACCGCATTTCCAGGTGGAACTCCAAATACGTTGGATCTAAATGTAGCCTCTTGTACCCACTCCAGCTCTCTGTAACCCTGTCTGTCTGAACGGAGGAACGTGCATCAAGCCCAACGTCTGCGTCTGTCCCAGCGGCTTCTATGGCTCCCAGTGTCAAATTGGTGAGACGCCCATGACTAACTATCACAGTGACACGTTTAACTGCTCTGCTGTTCCACCTCCACCATTTCAACCTTCCATTTCCACTACTTTAAGATCAAGGAAGGATCTTTTTATTACGGTTGGTTAAAAGTCAAGACTCTTCAACACACTAACAATCAGGGTTGAAGTCATGTATTGCTTCTTATTAAAACTCTGATACTATCACTTCAACTCTGATAAGATGGCGGTCACTCTCTGCTCGCCGCTGCATGAAACAGATTGTAAATTGCATGTGGCTATTTTATCTTTTTTTTTTTTCAGTCAGTCAGTTTTTGGTAAATTAATTATTCATTTGAGAGCATCGTGTTTTCACGGGGTTTCCCTGAACATTTAATAATACGTCAGGCAACCGAGGCTTAAATAGCTTCCAAACCTAGGAGAACTTATTACTCTTCGTAAATTCATCAATTTAATCTCACAAATGAAGAGTTTATGGAGAGTGTCCCATAATGATCAAACAGCTGTTTCACAGGCAAGAATTAAATTATGGGAAAAATGAATTCTTGCTTTTGGTGTAAAAAATATCAGATTTAAAGAGTGAATATTGCCAGAAATATCAGCACTTTTAATAAAAAAATACCAGCATACTTATCTTTTAAAAAGATTTTAAAAGAGGCTGCAGTGCTGAAGGGTTTATTTTCACTCGTAATAATATGAAGATATCCTTGCAGGCGGACTTCACTTCCCCTCGGCGCGAAGAGGTCAGGGGTCAGGGCCAGGTCACACAGACCTAGACCTAGCTTAGGGGCTTTCTTTCTATTTAATGCACCAGCTAACAACACCAGGTCAGGATGGCTGAGAGATGTGATGCCTTCTCGTTGCAACTACTGTAGTATTCCTTTGGTATTCCTTCCATTTCAGCTTTTGAAGTATGAAATAGTTAAGCATCGGGGTTGGAGGTTATGTCAGTATTTTTTTTTAAATGGGGTCAGTGTTAACCATGCCTGATTTAAATTTCTAGTTCCCCGAGTGCAGAATTGCGCCCTGAAATCCCTGCAGCTGAATATTGTTGTGCGTTTCAGCCGTATGCAGCCCTCCCTGTAAGAACGGGGGTCAGTGTATGAGGAACAACGTGTGCTCCTGCCCCGAAGGCTACACAGGAAAAAGGTGTCAAAAGAGTAAGTAGGCTTGCTGCCTGCGCGGTTGAATGCAGGCTTGTTTGAAGTGATCCTTGCCTCTGGCAGCTCACGGTTCAAGATATGGTGGAAAAAAATAATGTGTTCCAGGTGTGTGCGAGCCGATGTGCATGAACAAAGGCAAGTGCGTGGGACCCAACACGTGCTCATGTGCCTCAGGATGGAGAGGGAGGAGGTGTAACTTACGTGAGTGACTCCGTGTTTTGTTTCATACCCACCAATTACATCACAGGTAATATAAAGATCACAGAGGGGTATGGGATCTTTGCATGTTTAGCTTTAACGTCAAGTATTAGATCTGCACAGGCTAGTTTAGGCTCAGGGTAGGTTCATTTTAGCCGGGTTCCAGACCTCCTAGGCTCTTCCCACATCTTAATTTTTTTTTCAGTGACTCAAATAATTAAAAATAAATTACTTTTTTTTCAATGTGGCAATTTTGTATGTCATAAATATACACATTTATTTAAATATATATGTTAGAGAATACAAAATTACCCTCTTTTGCTATGATTAAAAGACCCCGAACCTAACCATAGTCTTAACTTTAGCTTTACCAAGTGTAGTATAAAGCAAAGCATTGGCCGCAGGACGTGGAAGAGCTTGTGCACAGACTCAGGGCCTCGGTTTGGGGAAAAATTAGTGTGTTGCTCACTACGCAAATGTTTCACGGTGACTTTATTTTTGCAAAATACAATGTTTTCTATCACAGCAGAAGGTGAGCATTGCAGTGAAAAAGACTCAGTTTAGGTCAAAGCAATTCGTAGTGAACTGATATCACATTGCATTTCAGACTTTCTCTAGCTGTGAGTGGTAGCTGACAAAAGTTCTTTAACGACCAATCACTCTCCATAAGCCACGTCATTGGCCTTTTGTGCTTCCGAAAATTCGTATTTTTTGACTGTTTTCGATTCCATTTTTCTCCCCGAAGAATATGAAAATTACACTACATCAAATGTGAAACTGTTATTTCAACGTTGTTTTTGTTGTTACGAAGGACTTCAGCTATCATTTACAACATCTTTGGCTTTGGATGCCCCTGACGCCGAGTCAAAGATGCAGTGTGGTAGGTTTTGTGCCCAAATCATTGGCCAAGCTGCTGAAGACTGTGTTGCTGTCTTCCTCTCTGTCCTGCCTGTAGCCGTCTGTCTGCAAAAGTGTAAAAATGGTGGCGAATGCGTTGGACCAAACACCTGCCACTGTCCCATTGGCTGGGAAGGCCTTCAGTGTCAAACACGTGAGTTTATTCATGATAAAACAATGTAGTAACATAGAGTTTCTGGAGATGCTACAACAGTTAACCCACTCTTGCTGATTTTTTTATTGTTATTTTTACCATTTTCTGCAGTTTGTTGTTAGAATAAGCAGACAAATATACGGTATTTTACCAGGATATATTGCTTTGCTTTATTTTTGAGTAATTTAATCACATGCGTGTTTACTCTGTTTAAAAAAAAAAAATCCTCTAATATTGAATCCCTCCTCAGCGGTCTGTAAACAGCGGTGCCTGAACGGAGGGAGGTGTGTCCTACCTGACTACTGCCACTGTCGAAAAGGCTACAAGGGCCTCACCTGCACAGTGAAGGTGGGCATCGGGGTGACACTTCAGATACAGTACATGGCTCTGTGTAGCTCAGAGGGAAAAGTGCTTCACAGTGCTGATAATTCTAGGGTTTCAGGCTCGCCATACCCCCGCGTGTGCCTCTCATGTGTTGGCATTACACTTGCATCCAAGAATCACTTTCTCTGAAAGACAAATACCTGCTGATGTTTGAGAAACCCAGAGGCTTGTTTAACAGAATTGCAGCTTGGGAATGGGCTTAAAAATATTTTTCACCGTGCAACGGATGGAATATTTTTCCATGTTCATATCTTTACATGATGTTAAACGAGTTTTTGGGTTTTCAAACATCGCTGGGTGTTTATCTCTCAGAGAAATGGATGCTTGGCTCTGTGATTTGAATGTAACACTGTTACATGAGGCGCAAATTGGGGCCACTAAAATGTACTCAAGGTACTTTAATACACTATGGCTCAAAAGACATGCGTCACCTTGAATATGTTGAAAAATGTAGTATGTCAGATGTAATTTAATTGAATTCATTTTACACCTTCACAGGCATCTCAAGCATGACGGAAAAAGGAATGAGAACTGGGGCGAAAGAAACCAAAAAATGCAAAAAGGAAGAGGAGAGCACCAGAAGTTGTTGTATGTATGAGTGTGTCTTTGTGTGTGTGTGAGTGTGTGTGTGTTGATGGATATTGGCATGTGGCTGAATGCGAGGCTCTGTGCACATATGAACGCTAAAAGAGGGACTTGACGTGTTGCACTTGTCTTTTCGTCCCTGTGTATCACTACCTCAAGGCTAAAAGTAACACACGTCTATTAAATTCATCGGCAGTGCTTACGCAGAGATTTTATACGGATATGTGAGTGTTACAGGCACAGTATAATGTAAAATAAGTACCCGACAAATTAATCCGTTTCAGTGATGGCTCATTCATAAGCTGTATGCTTTTACCCGCAAGCTTTTAGTTTTAAGCGTTTTTCAAATTTAGCCAAATTATAACCTGGTGTAACTTTTATCAAACTGATGTGCACTGTTCGCTGCTTGTGTAAGAGAAAACTTAAAACACAGCATAAAAAAACAATAGAAAAAGTCCACTTCATCAATTCTGCCTGACTTAGATGGTAAACATCAGTAACTTGTTTTAGACTGAAGACATCGATATGGATATGTTGCAATTTCACAAAAATTGCCTCTTTTTTTTTCTTTATTGCTTTCTTTAATATATTGTTCGATCAGGCTCATTTAAGTTATAGACTTTTATACATTTACACTGATACTAAACATATGTATTAAAGTAATGACCGCCTGTTGGATTTATGTTTTCTTAAAAATGTTTTATCAGCACCAGATTACACTGTGGTACAAGTAACGTGACAAAATAAAAAGAAATGTACTGTTACTGTTTCTATGCTTTTGTTTTGTTAAATGAGCTTTGATAATGCATGCAATTCATTCTTTTATTCATTTATTGACACAAATTACAGTATAGTACATGGCACATTTGTACAGTCACATCACAACATTAGACAAGTCCAATGTTTCTTTCAAGAAAAGGATTTACATATCACATGGTAAAAAATGTAAAAACTACCAATGTTCAGCTAAAAAAAATGTAACTGTCCTCATAACAGTAAAGTCCCTGATTGGGCCCCATTGACCTGTGACCCCAGCTGGGTCACACTAGTTAGACTTTTTCCTCTCCTCACAGCGAGGGCCAGAATAAGGGGGACGACAGCGGCATTTGTCGGGAGAGATGCACTTCCCTCCATTCAGGCAGGGTTGGGTGCACACAGCTACACACAAGAGAAACAACGAAAACAAAGTCGTCAGTCATTTGTATAACTTGAGAAAGTGGAAGGGACTGTGGAAATTGGGATTTACAACTGATGTTGTAAATCCCAATGCCACAAATCCAACAAGTGGTCACAGAGGTGAGAAGTGTTTCACTGTCTGGGTTTGGTCACATTTGGAAAAACGCTGAGTTTTAAAAAATTTCGTTCAGTAAACACCTCCATACACTTTATATCATTCTCGTTGGTTTGGCCGACTGATGTATCTTTACCATTATTATTCTCAGTAAGCGGTAGACAGTTTACGGGGATCTAAGGAATGCACGACCAAACTGAAAAAAACTCTTAAGGAGGTTGAGAGGAAGAAGAGAGACAAAAGAAATCATGCTTGTGAAGTGCACTGATGCGTGTGAAAGTGCTTGGTCTTTGGGACGGGTTTGAACTCACCATTGTGGCAGGCACCGCCCAGCCATCCCTCCGGACAGCTGCAGATTCCTGGAGCCACACAGATTCCCCCATTCCTACAGCCTTGAGGACAAATTGCTGCGTGGGGGACAAACCATAGAGAGACGTTCTCAGCATCCCAGGAAGCAGATCTGCGCTTTAGCCATAAGTTACACGTATTTGATCGAGGCAGAGCTGCTCTAGAGGCTTGCTAACCTAGACAACACAAAATACAGTACACTGATTTAAGCTAAATCCCAAATTTTTAGCAATGGCTCTGGTTGGGTCACCACTTTGGTCCAGAGTGCGTATCTCTCAGCAACTATTGAATGGGCTGCCATGAAATCTGGTACAGAAATTCACCTCCCCCTCACAATAAATTGTAATCACTTCAGTGATCCCATAACTTTTTTATCTACTGCCATCATCAGGCCATAATTTTAGTGTGTCCATTACTTTGTTTTATGACCAAACGCATGCAAAACTAATGACATTCCCATCAGCCTCAAATGTTAGCAATGCTAAAGTGCTAAACTGAGGTGGTGAACATTGTAAACATACCTGCTAAACATCAGCATGTTAATGCCGTTATTGTGACTATGTTAGCATGCTGACATTAGCATTCAACTTGAAGCAGTGCTGTGCCTAAGTACAGCCTCACAGAGCTGCTAGCGTGGCTGTGGACTATAATGAAGCTGTGTTCTAAATCCCTACTACATACTAATTTTATACAGTATATGCCACGTGCTAGTTGCCACAGTATACTGTTTTAGCAGTTAGTGTACAAAAAGACAAACATACTTTACTATTTTAACTTATAGTAACAGGGAATTATATAAAATGTGTGATGTCAGTTGCTGAAATTAAACTTTAATTTACTGCCAAGAATGTCTTAATCATCATGAACAAGCCGTAAAACTTACAGTTAAGTTCATACATATTTGGACAGTGCCACAATTTTCTGAATTTAGCCGCTGTACACCACCACAATGGATTCAGTTGCTGCTTGTTGTCGGGTCTTTCTTTTGTCTTCAGTAAGTGAAAAGCATGTTCAATTGGGTTGAGGTCAAGTGACTGACTTGGTCACTGAAGAATATTCCATTCCGTCCTATCCGTTCTGCAGCATTTGGCTGAATCTGAGCTGATAGTAAAGCCCTACACACTTCAGAATTCATCCTGCTACTTCTATCGGCAGTCACAGCATCAATAAACACCAGTGAGCCAGTTGCATTGGCAGACCATACGTGCCCATGCCATAACACTGCGTCCACCATGTTTGATAGATGATGCGGTGGCTTTGGATCATGAGCCTTTTCTTTCCCTCTCCAAACACTTCTCTTCCCATCATTCCGGTACAAGTTCATCTTGGTTTCATCTGCCCAAAGCAATCTGGTTCCAGACCTGAGCCGGTTTTTTCATATTATTTCAGGGCAAAATCTAATCTGGCCTCTCTGGCCTTGAGTGTTACCAGTGGTTTGCACCTTGTGGTAAACCCTCTGTAGTCACATTCACGAAGGCGTCTCTTGATTGTAGACTTTAACAATGATACACCTACTTCCTAAAGAGTGTTCTTGACCTGGCTAGCTGTTGTGAAGCATTTTTCTTCACCAAGGAAAGAATTCTGCAATCATCCAGTTTAGTTGTCTTCTGTGGTCTTCCAGGCCTGTTGGTGTTCCTGAGCTCACCATTATATTCCTTCCTTTTAAGAATGCACCAAATTTGTCTATTTGACCACTTCTAAAGTTTCTGCCATCTGTCTGATAGGTTTGTCTTGTTTTTTTCAGCCTAATGATGGCCAAAATTTGTGTCACCGTCCAAATACTTACGTACCTAACTGTATATGTCATTCAAAACAACTAAGATAGACTGAATTATGCAGGGCTAGACTGAATGTTGCTTCCCACAGCGAAAAGCCTTTGACATGTTTCAGTGCTGATGAGTAGCTTCAGTTGAGAGATTGGCTCCATTTGCAGACTTTGACCTTTGGTGTTAATAGGGTAATTAAATACGGCTATAAACAGACCCTCTTGGCATTTTGAGCCAGTCCAGCTTGAGGGGCAGATGCACTTGGCCACTCCGTTGACAGCAATGCATTCCCCTCCGTTCCAACATCCTCCATCACATGCCACTGCCAAAAGACAGACAAAGATCACACCTGTCAGCGGTGATGATGACGACACACTCATTCCTGTCCTCAAGTATTTTTTGACAGCCTTGATTTTAGAAATAGAACTTGGTCATGATTCCTCATACCCTAAAGACAATCCCCACCTTTTTGACTTGTGACCCCTTAAATGAAGCAATGTCTACTTATGGCCCCTTGTCTCACTAGTTGCATATGTCTACCGGTGGTTATTAGGTTTTAATTTTATTTTTAGAAGCAAGAGGAGGTAAAATTATCCAGCATTTCTTTAGAAAAAGCAGAGGATTCAAGAAAACACAAAATGCCTTCATTTTATTTTGACTTAACATTTTTTTTTTTTTTTAAATTAAATGAATCATCTTTTAAAAACCTACTATATGTCTTTGATTGTAATTGTATAACATAAAATTCTTCACAGAAGAAAAATACTCAGGGCATGACCTTAGTGCCCTCATTGGCAGCTACAGCCCTGATACTGATATCCTAACCCATAAGTTAACTTACAATAACAGTACATAAAGGTTGAGCCAAAGTTTTATTTATCTTTTTACTGCAAGCTTTGTGAACTACTTCTGCAGTTTTGTTTCTGGGAAAGATCTAGCTGCTCTACTTTCTGACTGGAGCTTAGAAGGGCCTCCGACGTGTGTCTGGTAAAAGAGGGACAGCTGTGTATTGGAATGTGTGGATATAGTTCAACTGTATCACACGGAAGAAAGCAAACACAGGATATATGTGGTTCATTTAGGATAGATTTAGAATAAATGCACAACATTAAGTGTACAGAAAAAGAAAAATGAATCTTCTCCGAATCATCCAGGCTTCAAAAATCACACAGCCACTGATCCTGGTCATCAACTGTTGGACCAACTGGATATTTAATTTAGGATTCCCTCCGAACAAACCATCTTACCTTTGTGACAGTATCTTCCTCCAAATCCGGGCGGACATCTGCATTTTCCGGGGCGAAGACACTCTCCTCCATTCTTACATTTGGGATAACAGTTGGCTGCATTCACACAATAACACACAAGATTTTGACATTACTGGTAACAGTTTGGGCCAAAGTTGCAGCCACAGAGTATTTATGTTAAACATTAAAAAAAAAAAAATGGGTAGCAAAATAACTTGCTATAGAACTGTTTATAAAGTGACACTTGGGTTGATTTTGCAGAGATGAACATAAGGAATTTGCTCTGCAATATTGTTTTGGAAATGAGCCCTTTATGTCTTAAAATGAATATGCTTTTCCCATCATGGGAGAGCTATGTTGGGCCTATGCTGAAATGAATCTCTCCGAGGCAAGTTCTGCAATAAGCTGATGTACATTACATGAAAACACGCCTTAAGGGGGCATATAACATAGAGATGCAAGGATTAGATGATTAATCGAACCAAAGGGGGGAAAAAAGCAACTATTTTGATAACCAATTCATTGTTTCAGTCAGTTTTCAAGCAAAAATGCCAAACATTTGCTGGATCCAGCTTCTCAAGTGAAGGGATTTTCTGCTTTTCTTTGTTTTATATGATTGGAAACCGAATATCATCAATATATGGGTTTTTGGATCATTGGTTAGTCAACACAAGCATTTTGAAGATGCCACCTTTTGTTCTGGGAAACTGTGAGGGGCTTTTTTCCCCCACTTTTTTGGGGCAATTTTCAAAGAAATCGATTAATCGGTTAATTAATAAGAGAATCGGCAGATTGATCGATAATGAAAACGGTTGTTAGGTGCAGCCCTAATACACTTCAAAATACACGTGGACAAAAGGTTTGTAACATCACCATACTGGCAGGTCTCTCCTTCGTAGCCCCTGGAGCAGTAGCATGTGTTGTTACGGATGCAGACTCCTGCGTGTTCGCACGGCGGGTCGCACTTCGCTTTGGGGTCGAAAACGAACCCGACCGCGACGCCCCGGGGCGCGTCGGCGCCCGCGGAGCAAACGCCGACGAGAACGGCCAAGGAGGCAAGAGGGAGAAGCGCTGCGCCGCGACCCGAGAAGCCCATGGTCGGTCTCTGAACTGGAGAGTGGAAAGGAGGGAGAGACGGTCCGTGCGGTGGACGGAGATGGAGGAGAAAGTCCCCTGCAAAGTACCGAGACTTCTCCACAAGTCGCCCCCGCTGTCGCACGCAGGGGAACTACAACACAGGCGAGTTAGTGCCGGGGGGGAGCGGGGCGGGACGGGGCGGGGCGGGAAGAGTGTCCGGGGGGTGTGGGCCCGCTGAGTTTAAGGCTCTGGATGGGAGGGAAGTTTTGAAACTGGCGTCATGTACACAATCATTAGTCGGAGGTAAGTCGGAGACAACACAAGAAGTTTTTCCTCACAGCAACTGTCTCGAAGTTCAACTAAGGGTAACCTTAGCTTTACAGCCGCCTAGCTACGTTCGCTAGCCAACAGCTTCCGCTTCTTTATCCAGAGGAGGATCGTTAAACTAACAAATAAAGCATGAGGATGCTGTAAAGCCAATCGTGGGCTTGTCCAGTGGGGGTTGCGAGGCAGTTTTGTAACCTTTTCGCTAACGCTAGCTTAAATGAAGAGCCCTCCGTAATCTGGCAGTGCCTCAAAACATGAAGTAGCTAGCGGCCAAATGCTATCAGTTGGCAGTTTATTAGCTACACCTGGCTAAAACTAACACGGTGTGATACAGCAGTCCTGCAATAAATCCTCCCTTCATGACAGTTTTAATGTTCGGTTTGTGCTGAAAGTGTTTTGTAGATGAGTTGGTCCGACTGGAGGCTGCAGCAGTTTTTTTTTTTTTTTTTTGGTGCCGTTGGCCTGTATCGGACAGGTGTTTCTTTTATCTTGTCCCAAACCACATTGGTGGGTCAGTCAGTACAAACTCATGCTGTGCTGCCAAACTTTGTCAAAACTCACAGGGCCTTACTCTCCTGGCAGAGATCCCAAAGTTTTACAAAGAAACCACATGTGTCCGGCTGGGGGACTGGAAGAGTGCGGCAATGAAACATGGAGTCCTGGGCCTGAATATTTCACCCATCGTACAGCATCAATGAAGAGCTGGGAAAAACAAGACCCATAATATATATGATACTGTCAGCCTCAGTGGAATCAGAAGATTTTATTAACCCTAAAAGTACTAAAAGGGGAAAACTGACGTTGAGGAGACTAGTTTTCAGTAGAACTCACCAAGTATACTCACATATACAGTACCGTGCAATATAGGTGTTTATATTCTTATCCATCACACAGTACCTTTTAGGGAGGCATCTGATCAGTCCCAAATTCAATCTGTAGCGGGACAACGAGCCCAAACATACAGCCAGAGACAAGAAGAACAAGGAGTCTGGCCCGGACCCCACAGAGCCCTGATCTGAACATCATGGAGTCAGTCTGGGATCACATGCAGAAACAGGAGACACTGAGACAGCCCTAATCATAAGGGAACTGTTCGGTTAGGGGTTTTTTTTCCGTTATCTGCGCTTTGTATGATATCAACTGATTTAAAAACTCTTCATGGCATTATTTTTGAAAGCGTCCTCACTTTGCTTTCAGTACTTTAAACTTTTTAACTTGTGTACAGCTAAAGCAAAAAAAAAAAAAAACTAACTAGAAAACGAACAAAAATCTATAGGCAACTTGGTATGAAAACAAATTTTTATTTTTTCATTTTATTATTTTATTTGAGAGGAGCAGTACATATTGATAACATTTCTGAAAATATGCCAGGGTTAAAATAGCCAGAAAGGCCAACTTTCATCTGTAGTCCCTGGGCAGGCAGTAGTTAAAAATCGCACACGTTAAGAATGGATAGAATAGATAATACAAGCAACAACAAAAGCAGTGTAAATATGCCAATACAAACAGAACCTGCACTACATAGAGACAAGAAAGACAGCTCCTAAGACACACAAAATCAACAATAGCATGACAACAATCAACAAAAACAAATAGCATGACAACAGTCAATGAATCGACAAATAAGTAGACAATGAACACCTTGAAAACACCTCACTTTTTCAATGTTCACATATGAACCAGGCTCTTGGGACAGTTTCCTACTTGTTGCAGTGAGTTGTTCCGGTCTGGATAGGCTCTGACAGAAAAAGCAGATGGTCCAAAACTACTTTGTCTTCTAGGAGTAAGACAATATCCTCTAGTTGCTGCTCTGGTAGTCGGGCTTGTTTTTGATGTAATGAAAGTACAGAGTGGTGTACTACTGGATTTAACCATGGTTTCCCAGCTGCTTTTTCAGAACATTACAATGGCGGTATCCTTGTGACTTCTTGTCGAGGGTTTTTATTGTTTGTTTCTACAGGGATTCTGTTGGTGTGGTTTTTTTGATATGTCCCCAACTTAACAGTCAGTACACGATGTGTGTGAGGATCATTGTATCAATGAAAATTTTAGCTGCGTTACTGGTACATGCAGTTCCCTGTGAATTTGAAATTGGCCAAATTAAACCTAACATTCTATGTAACTTTTTTGATATGTAGTGTTAAAGACAGATTTGAATCAACTGTGATGCCTAAGTACTTAAATATAGATAGATATATAAACAACAAATGGACAACAAACATTCAGTTCAAATTCTTAATGTATATATAAAATTGTGGTATGGTTATAGTGTGTTACCTTACTGAGCCCTTTTGTTATCACTGACAATGATAATCCAGTCCAAAAAAAACAAGAAAACAGAATATATGGTAACATATGGATGTATAAATTCTTTCATTTGAATTGAACTTGGACATAGTTTCACTGGATCAGTCTATGTTGCCTATTCATCGTAACAGTGACACTGTTGTCTGGAAAGACACACTTTGAATGTTTTAAATGTAATTTTTAAGTGCTGTGTGCTCCATAAACAAAACTTCATTCACTTCTATTGTATTGGAATGACGACAGATTCAAAATCTGTGCAATTTAAATTAAAACTATCTGCATAGGTAGATACCACTAGAGAGAGAATATGCTGTTTTGTAATTTGGAAAAAAATGACCTTAGATAAGCACTAGTCTTTTTCCTGCCTGGATGATTTTGCCAACATCTCCAGCTGATCTGTAACATCGAAGGTATAGTATTGTCAAAAGGTTTTAATAATTCATAATGTAAAAAAACAGTCATGACATTGTTAATCTCCAGTGGACATACTGTATGTTTACTTTCATGTGATGGGAGACTACGTCCAGTGGACTGTGACAGCGTGTTATTTTCAGTAAGTGAGACCTGTTTTAAGATGTGTGTTCAAGTATAGCACATGTGGAAAAGCCATTTCCTTTTACCTCGTGAGAGTTAGTGCTGGACCTATATGAACTGTGGGGTAAGGGAATAACACTGCTGTAATGGGAATAACACAACCAAATCAGTAGCGGATGTGGCTGTCTTCTCTACCAGGCTTCTAAACCTGCCATTAATCTTTTAAACTCTAAATATTTGCCATTTTTTCCATTGAAAAGCCAGTACACTATAGCTGCTTATGTGCCATAACCTACAATCACAGTTCTGTATGTTGGCTACCAGATGGCAAAGTAGTCAGAGGGATCATCCTCTAACTTTATAGTTGCACGTTAAACTTCCACAAAGAGTCAATTATCAAGACTTGATGCTCCTCATTCATTACAAGTCAGTCTGATTAAGCAGCTCCACAGGCTGAAATAAAAATCAGACAATTCATCTCTCTGAATGACTGCAACAGAATTGGTTTGTTGTACATTGCTGAGTCCGGTCTTGGCAGAGAGACAAAACTTTGAAACTCTTAGTGATTCTCATTTTCCAGACAGCTTGGACTGAGATAGTCCTACTTTGCGACTTCTCAGTTTAGATCCAAACAAATGGTGAACTTAAGCCTGGGCGGTGAAGCTGAACTAGTACAGAATCTAGGGGCCATAATTATTTGACTGTATTTAGTTTTTTTGCACAGTGATAACACATCGTGGTATGTTCATTGATGCACTGCACTTGACTCTTACCATTAGCAATGGTCAAGGGCAGGCTCTCTTAATTCCCAGCCTGTAGTTGAAGGCAAGGACAGACCCTGGTCACATAGCATAATGGAAGATTGTATTCCAGTGTAGCTCTGGTCCAAACCACTGACCTGGATCTCAGCGAGGAAGTGAACTGGCGCTTTAATGAGTGCAACAGATGTGAACATACCGTGAACACTGGAGACATTGTGTGCTTGTAGCTGCAGTAAGAGGCCTGTGCTGACTAACACAGAGACGTACAGTACAAGACAACCATAACAATGTACAAGAAGTAAACAACAAAAAAGAGCAACTTTTAAAATATGGGTGGCAACTTTTTTTTTCTCGATGTTTAAACAATAGCTATGACACAAACTATCCAACTATAGTCTTAAATATAATCCGACCAAAGAGTCTAAACTAAACAGATATGGCTTATTTGTTTGTTATTGCTTTGGGCTACATAGCTAGCTAGTGGTGGGCTCTTTATGCTTCTGCATTGGAGGCAGGCTTTTTTTTTTTTTTGTGGTGGTCATTGTTGGTCAGTCAGCCGATTTGTTCAGTCATTCAGCTGTTTGGTCCAGAGCAGCCTATTTGGACAATAAGTGGCCCCATTGTCATTTATCTCGTGACCCTTTGGAGGGCCCTGACCCCTAGGGTGGGAACCACTGGATTAAATAACCTAACTGTATATAATAGTTGCTGTAAAATTAGCTTGCATAAATTACAATCTCATAACCTCATTACAATAATCTGTTAGTCTCGGGGGACATTTTTCTGCACAGCGAGTACTTTTACTTTTGATGATTGAAGTAGATTTTCCTGATTATACTTCTGTGCTGTTTAAGTAGGATTTTGACTGCAGGACCTTCACTTGTAATGGAGTATTTTTATACATGGTAGTATTGATACTTTTACCGAAGTAAAGGATCTGAATTCTTCTTCCACCGCTGCTAAGTGTAAGATGACCCCCTGACCTTCCTTCAGTGCCACAATTAAAACTAAATAGACATTTGTTCACTATAAATATCAAAATGTAATCACCAAATTGCCATGAAATGTGTTAATCACATTTATAGTCTCAAAAAATCCAAACTGACATTGGTTTTATGGCACTTATGGCGTTTCCTCTCGTGCCAGCTTCATGACAAATTTCCATTTTAGCCGCACTACTACTAAGGTTCCACGAATCTCGTTTCTTCAGTCTGCATGAAATTTGTATTAATTTTAAATACATTTGGCTGCATGTGTAGACAATAATAGACAATTTGTTGTATAGTAAACTATGTATCTGTGGGTTTTGGACTGTTGGTCGATCAAAATAAGAAAATTGAAGATGTTGCTTTGGGTCTGCGAAACTGTGATTGACCTGTTTCACTGTTTTTTGACAGTTTATAGACCCAGTGAGTGTTTGAGAAAATGATTAGCTGATTAATTGAAAATGAAACTAATAGTTTGTTGTAGCCTTACAATGAAAATGCAAATATCAGAATTGATGAGTACTTTTGTACACTAAATTAATGGCAATTAATAGTGTGAACAAAATTTTGATGGAGATGGTCCTTAGTGCGATTGAGACACAACCAATTGTTCTCCTCTAGGTTGTTTTATTCTAATTATGGGTAAAACAACTGACAAATACAATTCTGCTGAAGGATTTTTGCCACAAAAAACATAATGGTGTGGGACCTAGTTGAATTTTTGCTTGGTTGACATATATCAACAGTGAATCCTGTGGATGTGAACATGATTTTAATTATCTGATAAATATGAAAGTAAATAATTAATGTAATTAAATAAAAGTGAAATAACTTTAACAGTTTTGGGATCTTCAGCAGAAGTGAATGATCCTTTAGTTTAGCAGAACTCTGCCCAGTGTGGACAGAAAATATTACAAGCACACACAAGAGATTGAAAACACTTTCAAAATGAATCATGATTTTATTTTCAGCGTCATGCATTAATAAACACAAAAAACCATTTTCGAGATGTTAGGCAGTAACAGAAAGGTCTTCACATCTACACTGTCTGTCATCAAATATCAAGAAGGGTTGGATCTAGGGTTACAGTTTAGAAATTGTATTTACTGGGAGATCACAAAATAACTCAGATCAGAAATGATCAGAACTTTGAAATAATTCAAGTATAGGGCATTTATGTGTTATGAGCATCTACTATCAGAAAAAAGTAATTTAGTAACTTCTACAATCTGTGCTGCTGTAAAACTGTAAAATATTTTCAAAGCATTCAAATACACATCGTGTTTCACTTCTGGAAATCATCCGTCAATCCAAAATGATTCCATGTGATAAAACTGACAGAAGTCATTATCATTTCAAAACTTAACAGAAAACTCAAAATACAAGTTAAAGACGCCGAGTGGATTAATATAACAAATATCCCTATAACCCACAAAATAGGACAATCTCATTAATGGGAAAAAGTTACTTCCAAACCAGACATTATTCTTGATATAATGTGTTTTGAAGCAAACCAGAAGGAAGGTACATATTTTTTATTTACACATTCCTGTATTTAATAACCCACTGTAATAGCCCACATTTGCTATGAAATTGAAAATATTATCCCTTTTAAAAAGTTATTTTTTCTTCTTAAATGGCAAAAAAATGGTTTCAGTTATTCATTAAAAATATGCTGATGTCATAGTCTTCACAGTAGTCACATTTGCTTTTAAATCACCCAAGTGAATGATAAGAAAAGAATGATACTACCACCCTTTACTCAAGCTGAGAAAAAAGAACTTTGGACCAAACAAAAAAGACGTAAGATAATACATCATACATATTGAACTATATAATATCAAGAACTATGTTTTATGAAACAAAATAAAGTAGGAATGAAACTGGTGCAGAAAGAAATGGTTAGGAACTGCTCAGTGGTTTTCACTGTGTTTTTATAAAAAAAAAAAAAAAATGAAGTACCTCTCACAACGTAGTTGTTGAATTTTCATTTAAAGTACTTAAAAGTGGTATAGAATAGTGGGGGGGGGGCAGCAGTTACAGCATTCTTAGTACTCTCTGTAGATAAGGACCAGGCTAAAGTGCATCATATCTGAAACTACTGCTTCCAATCATTGAATGGTTCAGGAGTGACAGTGTAAACATTAAAGGAATGCCTTCCAATAACTTGAATATTAAAGTATATCCGTTTATTTTTTGGCAATAGGGTAGGAAATGACTACAAACATTGAGGCAAAAATTTTGGCTGTGGCAGAACTTGACAGCCTGTTTGACAAGTAACCAACCGTCATTTGGAGGTATTTATTGCAGAATACAACTTTTTAATGTCATGTCTGGCCTGTAAATGGGGGAAAAAATTGGTCGAGGAATTATGAAAATGGATGAGCCACTGTGACTAATTTAAGAAATTATATGTCCCTGTCCATTATTCCATTGTCAGTGAGCAGAGATTTCCTACATGGAAGTCAGCCCAGTCAACCTCTGTTGAGAACCTCAGTTACAGCAGTATCTGATGCCCTGGGTCTTACTGGTAGACCTGCACGTGCCCATGCAAGGAGGTGGTGTTCCCCCCACAGTCCACATACTGGTACATCTCCTGGGAGACCTGCTCCGCGTGTCCGAAGTACGATGTTGTCACCATCACCCTGAAAAAATAACCACAGAGTCAACTACTGAAAATCAAACAACAAGTTGAGACAAGCTGAGTTGTTCAGGAAGATTTTTTAGTTCTAAATCCTGCAATGATGTGGAAAACCTCAGCAGATGAGAAACTACCCTTCCTTAACAGGCTAAGATTTGAGCTTCAGTAGATTGTAAATATTTCTGTGGGGCAGAACTGTTTGTTTGACTTAACTCTAAAATTTGATTATCTCGAATACCACAGGGGATGACTACGAATAATTACCTAAAATGTTAATAGTTTTTTCACATTCATTCATGATCATGACATCCATCTTGAAAAGTCAACAGACTGTTTGGTTTGTGTAGGTATGTGAGCTTAATATGGCTAGTTCGAAGTTGGAAAGTCTACTTTGCTAATGACAAGAATGCATTTTCATTGACCACAAGATACTTTGCAGTGGCTTGGTCTAGTTAGCACTGAAATGATTAGTCTGCCCACATATAAATAATTAGATAATGTTTATAACTTAATACTTATTTACACAATTTTTAAATTATATTCATGCTATAGTTATTTTTTTCTGTTCTCCTGGCAAAGCCAGCTGTTTGACTCATCCTCCCTAAATATCTAGACACAGACTTAACTGATGTGTCTCCAGGACCACATTTTGCCACGATGACACACACACACACACACACACACACACACACACACACACACACACACACACACACACACACAAAGACTCACAAGGTGAAAACAATATCAGCCCCATTCTCACGGCTGGTGAAAATCACAATAACTAATGACAGTATTAAAAAGTAAAATGTAAAAATAAAGTTTAAAATACTGTACATCAAGCCATACTTACTGCATCATGACCACTATGTTGTGAACTTTAATGGTTGGCAGAGTGCAGTAGTCGCTGTAAAACAAGAAGTGATTTAAGATTAAAAATGATAATGATCCAACTGTCAATAGTATGTTTTTAGGAGTTTAAGTAAGATACTTACAACATATAACTCATCTCATCAGCAATGGTGGTGGGAACTGTGTAGTCAATCTGCAATACCACAATTTATAAAGCATTTAAAGAAAACCTAATGTAGTCTGGTAAAGTTTTGTCCTAAATTCTGTTTAATCAATAGCAGAATGAGAGCTGGTATGAAGATTTGTAATGTGACAAGACTTGAAAACAATGAGGCTTTAATGGTGCTAGAAAACATCTGTCTGAAGCCTGGATTTTGCAGAAATATAACTGATACTATTTTTGAGCAGTCACATGACAAGTCTGTGAGTTAAGTCGGATGAGGTTGCTTGGTATCGTGACTGTGGGCATAACACTGAGCTGTTGTGTGGGCTGTGCAAGATGCTATCATCACAGAGGTGGATCAGAAGCTCAGTACATTCACTTCTCTGTAACCTAGAATAATGATTTCATTTTCTTACCAGCCATGGATTTTTTTTCTTTGTGTGTGTACGATAAGAAGTATTTCGACCTACCTGCTGTTCATCCAGTGGTATGATCACTGTGCTGTTGTTAAACTTGGCCTTGCCTATCACTGTCTTGGAGAACTGCACTTGTGCTGTGATATTGGTCACAGATATGGCGTAGTAGTTATTATTGGTGATGTTCAGAGTGTTCTGGATGGAAGAGGATAAAAGGTGTGAGATTCTGATACAGTGCGTGGGGTTATTAGTAATTTACAAAGCGGTAGCATTTTAAACCTGGGGTAACTGATTTTTTTGGCCCCTTGGGGGCAGCAATAAAAACTGACATATCACATGTTAAATTAATATTGTGAACTTGTTAGCAAACACACATACACATCCAGCAGACAAAGAGGAACATTAGCATTCATTTGCAGTCATGTTTCTGGCCACCTACTGTATCTACGTCCAATAGTAACTGTCTTTTAGCTCTGTTTTTGGTCTCCACAAAGCCTTGAGGGAAACGTCTTGACTCTTTAGCTGCTAAATGCTCCCCAGTATTCACACTCAAATTCTCCTAAGACGTAAAGCTACACTTTCATTTTAAGTGAGAGGAGTATAGCCACACAGTCTTACTGTAATGTTGAGATAGACAATTCGTTTGTCCAGATCGTAGGAGACGTAGGCAGACTTCACTCCCACATAGGAGACGTCAATGGAGCGAGGGAACAGGAAGAAAACAGCCAGGCCAGAAAGCAGCAGGCAAAGAGCCACTGATATCGTGACATAGAGTTTTCTGCAGGTGATGGAAAAGAGAAGTGAGACCCTGAAAGCAGCTGATGACTTCAAAGTCTGGCATGCTACTGTGTGTTCAGTTAGTTTCATTGTGCAGACAGAGTGCAGACTTACGTCCTGCTTGGCCTGAGCCTTTGGTCGCTGTACGGAATCAGAGCCACAAGCTGATTCTCTTGACCTGTTGAGTTATTCAAAAAAGGAAGGGAAAGCTGTCATTTTACTGTTGGACTGAGTAAGGAGCAGGTTTTAAGTTTTGCACGATGTAACACTGCTGTGGAACTCAGTCCAGAGAAGAATCTTAGCCATATTGTGAAGTTGACTTTTCCCACTTTCAGATTATAGATAATCTTATCAATGATGAGTTCATTCTCAACCCCAACAAAAAAAGCAACTGAATAAGTAATGGAGTATATTTTTATGCACTGATTAATTAGTTCCTTTGCTATAATAAGATGATTTGTAATACTGGTACAACTGCAGGAAGAAAACATATTTGGTGCAGAGATAATTGGAAATGGATGTTTAATTGTGTTGTCTCTTGATTTCTTCTTTTTCTTCTTGTTAATTTTATTATTATTCTGCACTTGCTGTATCTGATATGTAAAAATGTTTTTATTAAAGTCTGATGATCTGATTGAATTTGTGTGAAACTTGTATTCTTTATATTTGGACTTTTGTAGTATTATATTTGGAAATGTATGCACTAGTATTTTGGATCTGATTTACATAAACTAGGTTTTTTTGTGAGCATATTTGAGTGGGACATATGAACATATCTGAATAAATAAAACTACAGAAACCTTCACTTATCTTACTGCAATATGCCTGATTTTTTTTAAATGTAAAAACATAGCTAACTTAGAGTGGGGCTGAAACAGTTTGTTATCCTTATGTGGTTGCCCTTCACCACAATAAAATCCTGGTAGAGGCCTCAACACTTGTGCAAATGAAACCTCAACTTGCCTGAAACACAAACTGTCTCCTAAACAGCAGGGAGTCATCCCTCTATCCATAAAAAGCTGGACTTAAAAACATGAGATCTTTTGCCCCTGGAACAACTTTAGCATAAGGCATCACACACTGTCTTGGTTGGTAAACACAAACACGTTTCTTGTAGTTTTCTACCATCATGTTACAGGATCTCAGCATCTTGATGAGTCAATGTTAAGGTGCTCCCTGTGGCCCTGAAAACGTATTTTCAGAGCCTTTAAAGCTACACGTTTTTATTATAAGTAACAGGTGCATGTACACTCAGTTTTTTTTGCCAAGGTTAGAACAGTTCTGGTTATTTTCCGAGACATTTCTGTATTTTGTGTTTTTTGTCCTGGCTTTTCTCAGTTGTTTAAAGTGAGCGAGGCGAGGTAGGCAAAGGGTGATGTCAGATGTTTTTCTGTTCAGCAACATTTTGATGGCAGTTATGTGGTTGGTTGCTTGTAACGCTGTCAACGTCAGTCAATTGCCATACCTACACAGACCCGAAGAAATTTCTGACTTAAGCTCCTAATAAATTATATCTACGGATGTTTTTTTCTGAACTTAAACATTGGTTGTTGCTTTTTTGGTCGTGAATGTTCAATGTGATAGAGAAGCTAAGTTTTCGGGGGCTTTAAGGACACTGCTCTTCATACAGACTTGAATTTCATACTCATAATGGTCATTGAGTAATAACTGCTAATATGTCGAACGTTTTACCCCGTGGGATTCTCCCGGTGCCCTGACACGTGGGGCATGTTATGCTGTCCCGTCCGGTGAACTCCACGTAGGGGAACTCAGATACATCTCCATTCTTTCCCTCCTCTTCTGCCTGACCATCTCTGTACTCGCCAGCAGCCGTCAGCGCGTCCTGGCTCTCGTCTTTTTGCTTGGCCAAGTGTGACTGGGACTTGCCCATGGCTGTAGCTGTCTACACAACACAAAAGATAACATGAATAGAGAGGAGGAGAGAGAAACTGCAGTTAGATGCAGCAGGATGTGCTGACTAACCACATGCCACACAGCCACTTGAATGTGAAATTGGACTTGGACAGATTCCAGGAAACATTTCCCTAGAAAAGAAACTTCAACTGGTGCCCCGTCCATGATAAACATAATCTCTTGTAATACCTCAGATATACTTCTGTTGGAATTTGGAAGTGTGCTGCTGAATAGATGCTAAGACTGTGGCTTTTGCTTAATTTGTAATTTCTCTATTTTTCAGGTTCTATAAGGTATGTTAAACATGAGGTTGTATCCTTGTACATGTGTAGTATCCTTGAGAAGTGATCGCAGCATTAATTCTTTTATGATTATACGGGGACACTTTATATTATTTTTCTACCGTCGCATATTCTCTAGGGCTGCAGCCTAGTCGATTGGGCCGCTTCTTGATCATTGAGGCCTTAGTTAAGACATTGTGTGTCCTTTGCTGGTGAATGAGCTGTTAGTCATTAGTGAATACTGGAAATTGATGGTTGCATCTCTGGCGTAAGTATAATATTCATTAATATGCTTAAGTCTTTTGTAAGCGCAAGGTTTAAAGAGACTCTTCTCTGTGCATATAACCATTTGGACAGGGACAATCTGTGAACAGACCTAATGTTCTCAACACATTTTCAGTAGTACAGTTGTTTTAGTGAAGTAACCTTTTTTTTTTTTTTAACTATTTTTACTACTTTGCTATGAGTGAACTTTCCTATGATATGTCTACAGTCAATAATAGTGTGTATAATCATAGTATACCTGCTTGGATTCCTTGGGAGTAAGCAAATCTTTATTTATATAGCACTTTTCAAGACTAGTGGCCAGTGGAAAGCTATAGTGGATGGTGTATCTACAAAGTATCCATTGAGTGCTGTTGTTTTTGTATATCATATGGTGTTATTAGTATTTCGTCAACCAAGCTAAGTGGCTACTAACCAAGCACGTTTACTTATGTATTGTATGTAAGGACAGTTTTAAAGTACTTGTACAAGTTTTTTTTTTTCTTATTTCTTTTAGTTTATACTTCACTATATTTCAGAAGGCAGTATTGTACTTTTTACTTTTTTGACTGATTTAGTTACTAGTTAGTTTGTAGATTATGATCTTTACATATTAAATATATGATCAGCTTCTATAATATGACGAACTATCATAGATTTAACTTCCCAACACTGTATATGTATCTTATCCTCAGCTCAACTACTTAAAACGTTAAAGTACTGATAACATGTTAATGCACGAATAATAATGATCCAGTAATATAATAATATAACACGGACATGGGCCATTCTGCACAATGAGTACTTATTTTTTAAACTTTAAGTACATTTTTCTAATAATACTTCTGTACTAAGTAGTTACTTATTAACTAATTACATTGACAAAAGTACTAAGTACAATATACTCAACATTTACTCAATTTTTAAGTACAATTCTGAGGTGCTTGTACTTTATTTGAGCAACATTAGAGCGAGTTACACATTAATGTATCTAATTATAATACAGTACCATGCAATATTACGAAATGGGCCATTCTTTACTTTTAGTTTACTTAAGTATATTTTGGTGTAGAGCTGCAATGATTAGTCGATTAGCCAATCGACAGAAAATTTCTCTGCAACTATTTTGATAGTAGAATGATCGTGTTAGTAATTTTCTAAGCAAAAATGACAAACATTTGCTGTTCCCAGCCTGTCAAATGTGATGATTTGATGCTTCTCTTTGTAGTATATGATAGTAAAATGAGTATCTATGGGTTTTGGAGTGTTGGTCGGAGTGAACAAGACATGTGAAGATGTTGCCTTAGGCTGTGGGAAAGTATAACCAGGCAGTTTTCACTGTTTTCTGACGTAAACAAAACAAATCGAAAACACCAAAACAAAAATCGATTGAGAAAATAATAGGCACATTAATCAATAATGAAAATATTCATTATTTGCTGCCCTGTTGTCGCTGCTAATACTTTTACTTGAGTTAAATTTCGATTGCAGGACTTTTAGTTGATTATTTCTTCAATGTGGTTTTGCTACTTTATTTTGAGTAAATGATCTGAGTACTTCTTCCACCACTGACAGCAAGTGTATCATAAATATTTCTAAAACCTAATACTACTGAATGTCTGGATCATGGCTATTCACCGATAATTGTAAAGTAGGTCTATTCTAATATGTATCATATACTGGTAGTCATGAGAATAGTCAGGTTATCCACTGTACCTTAGGCAGTGGTGGAAAGTAATCAGGTACTTTACTCTAGTACTGTACTTTTCAATGCACAACTTCCATGTATTTGAACATTATTGAGTGTTTCTATTTTATGCTGCTGTGCACTTCTTTTGCACAACATTTCTTTGGGAGATATTTTACTTTTTACTCCACTACACTGATTTGACATTTTTAGCTACTAGTTACTTTTTAGATCAAGACTTTAACGTTAAGATTTTACATTAAAAAAACATAGGATGAGATCATAAAATAGAATAAACTTCAATTAAATGGTTGATTTGACATTTAAGTTACAAAAAAAACAAAACAAAACAAAAAGCAGGGTCTAGTTGGTCCCAGATGTCTACGAGCTGTTGGCAGTTCCACTTCTCAGACGGTTTCATTTAAACCTGCATAATGCAAAATTACATAATAAGCATTTTTACTTTTGATACTTCAAGTACATTATAGTACTTTTACTTAAGTGGGATTGTGAATGCAGTACTTGTAGTTGTAATGGAGTATTTTCAGGACCCGGCCGCCTGCTCCACCGCTGGCGTTAGGCCACAGCAGCTGTTGGCGATAACTGCCAACGTTGCAGGGCCGGTGGGCGCAGGACAACGCCGCGGAAAAAGCGGAGCGGACGCGGCGGCCGGACCGCAGGCTGCCGCGCAGAGCCGCCGTCCCGGACTCGGCCGCAACGACGCAGCCCGGTCCGCCATGCCGCCGCGCAGCCGAGCAGCTGAGGCTCGGCCAAGAGCACCGCGCGCCGGCCGGAGGAAAGCGATTGCAGCCGATTCGCATTCACTCTCACCAGGGAGAGCGATAACTGGCTTTAGATTTCTGTCACGTTTCTACGACATAATCGGCAAAACCTTCGTAGTATTTCAGGTCGTCGCGTTAATCTGACATTTAATTGGAAAATCGCGAGAATCAGCGGTTTGTTTTTTTCTTTCTATCTGCGGCGTTTATGCACCGCATCGATACGTCCCCGGGGCCCCTTTCGGTACACGCCGTTCTCCCCGTCGCCGGACGTCTTACCTGCTTCGCGTTTTATTCAGGCTCGCTTGCCATCCGCTGCGTCGTCGCCGCTTTGTTGTGGTTCTCACGCCGATGAGGAACGAAGGCGACGGGAACGCCCCCTGCCTCTCCCCATTGGACGGACTCGTGTTGGGGCGCGGGGGTGGGGGGGTGTTATGTCAGTCCCAACCTTGCACACGCCACCAGGGCGGCACGCACGGACATGTGAACCGGATGGCACGGCAACGGCGGGCCCTGGAGGAACGCACGACGAACCGATGTACGAACAGAGATCACTGTGAACCTACGATGCAATGTCCTAATAATGACTGCAGAGATGCCAGTGGTGAGAGAAGTACTCAGATATTTTCACCTAGGTAAAGATACTGCTTTACAACTGAAAGTGCTGAGTTAGGTGAAAAGTGTGATCAGTGTTCTCGTTAGGCAGAGTCACTTCTTTCAGAGTGTAACATGAAGAAGTACAAAGATTTGCTCAAGTAAAAATAATCTATATGAAGTGGAAGTATAAAGTAGAATAAAGTAGGAACACTCAAGTACCTCAAAACTGTACTAAGTCCAATACTCCGACCCCGGGGAAATACTGTCAACACCACGACTTACAAAAGAACAGTCTAATAGGGCCAAACTTAATGGATGCTTGATAGATTGAAAGAGATTAAAATCATACATGTCTGCATAGAATATGGAAGTTACAGTGATCCCACCGAAGACTCAAATTAGCATAAAAGCTGATCACATCACTGTGAGCGCCCTGTCACGGGCCCACCGATGCAGAACCCCTGTAAGGAATATTGTGTAACCGCTCGCCCGTGTGGAAATCAGTCAACCTTAACTGAGATCACTGTCGTGGAAAAAAAAAAAGAAAAATTAATCAGGAGGGAAAAATTAGACCTGTTATTACACACAGTAGGTTCTTGCATTTTTGTTTCGTTGACTGAACAATCCGCCTCGACCCTGTCTGCTTATGTAACAGCCCCACAAGGTGTCCCGATGCCAAGACTGCGAAACGGTGCCAGTGAATACAGACGTACATTAGGTCAAGTCTGTAGGGTCATTATACCGTCGGCATGTTCGTACATTCTTTTTTTAATTAGCACCAGTGGCAAAGTCCATCACTGATAGCTTAGAAAATACAGCTTTACTACTCGATTATAAAAACGTTTACTTTTGTAATGAAATCAAATTGAGATACTGATCTAAATTAAATTAGTTAACAAATTAATTTAGGCTATCTAATTTTAAAGTGACAAGAATCAGAAGAGCATCATAAACAAGACAAAACGTTTTGGACAGTGGGCCAGGATATTCGGCAGACTCTGAAAACGGTGCGGGGTTCCAAAATTAGCCTTATCCTCCGACTTAAAGGCATCACGGCCAGCGTTCGGAAACTCTGTCCCACATACTGTGATCCAGACAACAGCCACGATGTAGGTTGGCTGCAGTTCCTGGAAAATCTTGTCAGCTGAGAGAAACATGTCCGAGAAGTTCTTGGGGTGAGCAAGTTTTGCCACAAGCATCACCATTGTCACTCTTAATCAGCTAGATTTTGCCTCGTTATTCCATTAAGCTGCTTAAAACAGACGTTTCTCTGTGGAAACGGCATCTCAGAAGACTGAAAAACAGACCGCAAGAGGTTTACAGTATAGTATAGTTTACATTTAATTTCGAAAGTTTATTGTTCTGCCAATACTATTTTAAACAAACAGTCTATACATGTGAGGAGCAGTGTATTTTTCTCACATGAATCACTTAACTCAACTAAAATACTGACTGCATTTAAAGGTATTAGGAATATTAAACATTTTACTCAAGGTTATGTGAATCAGAATTTACTCAAGGCAGTTGAAGTATACACACTTGTTTAGATGATAAGTTGGGAAACTAAAAGAGTGGTGCAAAGTTAAAAGCCCACCTTTTCTCTCCGTTCTGCAGTTTTAAATACCAAAAAAATTCAATGAGTTATATCCAGAACACAGTATTTCCTCAGACTCCGCTCGCACAACTACTCGAGTGTCTGGATGTGCTCTCCATCAGCCAGACGATGGCAGTGTGCCGCCATGTGTGAATGTATCACTCACCGGCACGGAGCCAACGAATCCTCTCGTCGACAACAACATGGTCATTAATGCCCAAAAGCAAACATCAAATTACGCTGATAATAGATTTATTTTAATCGGTTTAATATCTCTGTGACTTCGGATCAACCACTCTGAATAATGCATAACCTGGCGAGCTGAAGGAAAAGTACACTTAGAAAATAGCTAATGAAAATAATAACCTGTAATGCCTGAAAACTGTCCTGGGTCAAGATAATATTTGCAAATATCAATTAGTGTTTGTTTTGAGTAGCAGATGGATCTGGTTTAATTAATAGATTTAATAATTATCCTTTTTTTTCTTTCTTTTTTTTTTATACTTTCCTGCGATTGTTAAACACAGTGACACTTCTGAGTCATTGTACAGCGCTGTGTGCAGCAACCATCTGGTAGTCACATTAAAAATGTACTAAAAATAAATAGCCAAAGCTATTTGACACAGGTTGGCTTTAACATGACCTACTTGGCATCGTCAACAAGTTTGTCCTGATGCCAATGCTAAATGACAGAAATCAGCATCAACAGCGGCCCTGAATAGCCCCTTAAATACGGATTTGCTACTTTAGAGAAAATATGTTTTTAATTATGTGGATTCACACTATTTTCTAAATGTTTAATGAACCATCGAGACTGTGAATTTCCTTAGGTTTCACTATAATGAAATGGCGACTGTGCAACAAGAAACAACATTAACTTATTGTTCAACCTGGAGGACCGGAAAATGTTTCCCGGGAAAGATTTAGTGTGCAGATCTGCCGCTGCTGATACGAGTGTTTGGGATCAGAGTACTTCCTCTTCTATTAATTACTGGACTGAAAACCACCACCAGCTATAGTATGTCCAAGTTAGGTGGTGGTGGATTCGTCGACTCGCTGGGCACTTTGCAGAGAAACCAGCCATTGTTCAGAGCTCCAGTCGCATGTAAAGGAAGCCCTGACTGATCTGAGCCATTGTGGAAAAGGTTTCTTGTTTGGGGTAATCTTTCCTCATACCGGCTTCTAGATTTTTAAACTTTAATTTCCCTTCCCTGATGTCTCACCCAGACCTGATAGACTGCACTCCTACCTTCTCTGGTGTTCATTCCAGTTAAGAACTCTTAAAAAACAAGTTGAAATCGAAGATACATTTTCTGTCGTTTCATTTTGTTATAGTCTGTTTTCCAAGCGTGGCTAACTCATGGCTTTCAGGTGTCAACATTTCTTACCATGAAGCCATTAAACCTTTTGTTTTGAGTTTCTTGGAGTTGGGTTGCGTTCTGACTTTTAACTAACCCCGCTGCAGTTTGCGTAAGAGAAGAGTGACATCTGTATTTTCAGGCGTCATAGTGAGGAGATTTGATGCCACCGCCGTCAAAGAATCTAACCTGGGAAGAAAGAGTGCTGTCAACGCGCTTGTTATAAACTTAATGCTCGCCAATGGGCAAATTGGTTAGCCTCCCGCTCTGTTCATTCGTGCAGTAGTCTGCGTTCCCTAATCTCAGAATCCTCCCCCCTGTCAATGCAACTCACAGTACCAACACAGCCGTGTGGCACACAGGGGACCAATTCATTTCGAGTCACCATGAGGCACATGAAAACACCTCTGCGCTAGTCCGGGGAGGCAAGGTAAAAAGTGACAGTGCTGGTCCAGTCCGCTGTGCGAGGAAGCCGCCTGTGTGTCCCCGATAAGAGGGAGTGAGCGGCGAGGACACGTCAGCCTACTTCAGGTGTCAGCACTTCAAACCAGAAGCGTGGCTTCAGAGGGAATGCGTAAAACTCCATATTGCAGAGGTGAAGTGGAAGATATTCTGGGTTTGTAATATTTGATGAAAAAAAGAAAAAAGAAATGTGAATCCTTGGAGTGGTGACTCACTGGATTTCTGCTCTTAAAGGCTTTCTGCCACTGTTGCCTTAATATAGTGTAAAGCACACGCTTTATATTTAATTGACAAGCCTCTCATGGTATAGTACTGCAATTTACAGCTTTGCAGTGTGAGGCCACTTGAGTTATTAGACATGACCAAACGTATGATAGCTTATAACACCAAGCCTGTTTGATGTATTGAGAAATTACTGAGCATCAATGTGAGGGGCACACGTACATGTATCAGAGACCCAGTCGTAAAATGTTGGAACGGTGATAAACTGAGCAGCCACAGTGAAGACAAACAGCAGTGACTTAGCTCTTAAGTACAATATTAACAACGTCTTAAGTAAATTGCTATGTACTTCATTGCTTTGTAAAAAAATTCTAAGCGTGGTTAAGAGGGATGAAACTAGCCCATATGATTTTCTGATCTTTTAAAAAAGTAATAATAATAATCTTATATAAAAATAAATAGATGATAATCAGCGTGCCTGGGCTGGTGACGGCATAAATATCATTCATCATGGGCAATTGTCTGGGTTCAGATATACAGCCAGAGTGGATAATTATCACGAAGTTGGATTACACAACACAAAATCCTACCATTTTGAAACGGATTCTCAGTAGGAACACTAGGCACCAAATGGAGACAACATAAAATAACTGCAGCATGGAAAATAGCATATTAAACTTAAATTTAACAGGGATTCATCATGGTCTGACCCAGCAGTAGAAGGATTTATTTGGCACAGGGCTCACCAAACATTTTACGCAGTGGAGGGAAGAAGCAAGCGTTGAGAAAAGGATCAAAAAATCAGCCATGCTACTGCACATGATGTTTGATTGTGCTAAATATGTAGAACAAATTGAATCCCCAATTTGTAAATAAGTGATGTTTGCTGTTAAGGGAATTAAATGAGCAGAAATCGTGATAATAATGTTTCCTGTTTTTGAGTTTTGAGGAATTTGACGGCTTATTTCCCCTTTTTTTTTTTTTTTTTTTTTTTTTGGTTACCTCAACTACAAGCACATTCACTGCATGTACATGCGAAGAAAATGGTTACAGAGCTAATGTGAAAACCTGAAAGTAAATTTTTGTATGGGATTATATTTAAACAGACGCTTGCTGCGTTCAGTTTGTTCCACCGTCGATGCTTTTGCTCTTTTTGTTTTGTGATGATGTATCATCAAATGGAAGAACTGCCTTTCATAGTATCAATAAAAAAAAAATCAATAATTCATAGTAGCGAACTAAGAAACTGTTTTTCTTTTCAAACCAGAAACATTCTTTGAATGGTTTCTTTATCATGAGACGGGAGAAAAAACGAAACAACAACAGCAAAAAAAGTGTATGTTATATGCGGCAGAAAAGAATCAGAGGGATGGGATCCAGCAGGGCTACAGTTTGCTTCCAGGCACATAACCAACACTCATCACTGGCAGAGCTGTGACACTTTAGAGACTGGATAGACCCCAGCAGGGAGTCTGTCAAATAATTCCACGCAGAGCTACCATGCTCGGGCAGTTTACAGTATTCTTTGGTTATTGTTGTCTTGTGCAGCTGACCTGTGATTCAACTCCGGCCGGCTCAGCCAGCGGTGTTCACATCTGTCTAGCTCTGTCTAAAGAAACATCCTCCTTACGCCGACTGAAGGGACAGATCCTGCAACGTTTGGTATTAGCTGCATGATGGTGGTTGGCACCTTAGAAACACATTTTGACTAATAGATCACGAGCGAATAACCTTTTTTTGGATCTCCGATGTATTATCCACTTACACCGTTAAGGATTTTTAGAATCAAAAATTGTATCACTCAGTGGTTGGGCGCTGGCCAAAGGGGCCGGTTGATGCACGTACCAGTTTCTGTCAAAATTTGCCAGCCTTTCGTCTGGAGGCTGGAGGCTGATGGTTATTTTGCACCCTGCTTATAAAGCATGTCATCTTTGAGCACCAGGCAGCATTTCTGATTAACTCCTGCTGGAATCCAATCTGATGCTCCATTTTAATGGAGAGCACTCTGGTTGAAACACAGCAAAAAAAAAAATGTATCACAGGAATTTACAAAGAGGGTTAGATCATAGATAAGGAAGGGGAAGATGGAAGAAGTATCCCATTAAATCGACTCGTATGTTCTCATGTCTACTGGATAATACGCTAGTCGGGATGTACGTCTAAAATAAAAGGGCCATAATGTAGTATCAGTAATTATGTATGCATATAGAGTTATTTTATGTACTGGGTTAACAGCTAGAAGTTAGTGTAGGGGAGCACTGGCCACTGTATGATATGATTCCTCTGTCTTCAGCTGTTTTTCAGTACATTTGGAAGTTGCCAGTGGTGTAGATCATTTACTTGTCTTCTTAAATTCTCAGTGGTATGCAGACTGGTGGTCTAATTGGATTCCCACACGGGTCAAGGTCCATTACCTATCCAGTCATCTGGAGTACATTGCATTAATCTCGCTTTGGAGCATCAGAAGCTGCACTTATCACTGGGAGAATGATATGGGAAAGTCTTAATTTGAACTGCGGACTTAAGCTACACTGCAAATTGTGGTCATGGAGAAAATCGCAACAAGCTGAATATGTGGCATCCATGAAAGTTCATTGCTCACTGAAATAATACCCTTAGTGGCGCTAGGCCCTGGCTAAAGACTTCATTATCCTCCAGTCATTAGTGGTATTCAAGTCAGGAATGGAGGAGATTGGGATGCCATGTAGAAACCCCAAACACTTGCAGTTGTTTCAGGTTTCTACACAACTGTTTAGTTGCGGGGAAGATGGCTTGGAGAGCTCTGCCAACCTTGTCAACAATTTTACTTGAATAGATAAACTAACCAAATTTAACAAATATTCATAATTATAAGTCTTAACTATTCTAATTTAAATTTTTTTCATTAATTATAGTTATAAAGCAGTTTGTTATTAGTTGATATAGTTAAATAATAATAAAAACTATAGCTACTTCATGAAGGCATTTTCTTTCCAGTAGTCTTTCCCGCTTGTTGAACTAAACAAAATCTTTTTTTTAAACAAAATCTTGTTGCTTCTGTCTTAGTTTTAGCAAAATCTTGCAGGTTACCACTTAAAAACTTGATAAAAATGGGATGTACATCTCATTTGATCTTGATTATCACACAGGTAGTGGTAACATCTCTGCGGATGTTTTGACACAAATCAGATTTTGAGTGTTGAGTGTTGAGATGTGCAGAATATACAAGAAAAAAGAGCTATAAGATTAAGGTGTATCTTAAAATACCACTGTTGACTACAGCCACTGGTAACGTTCAAAAAAGGCTCTTTGCTCTGTCTGAGAGGCTATTTTGGTGTTAGCAAAATAGGAAAATGGGATGTGACAGTCTGCAGTTACTCTAATCTCCTTGATCACCTTTTAATTTACCAAATTGCAGCTCGATCAGGGAACAGGAGAGGACAGGAGCAGGACAAAAACAGGACACAGCATTGACACAGAGCTGGCTGGGTAATTATCAGTCCATACCTGAACCAAGAAAAGTCTTGGTGCTTGGGGCATACGGGCTGTGTGCACGACAATGGCTGTAGGGGTCAGAGGATGTCTGAATGGTCTCTCAAACACACAGCGTTTACGTGTATTTAATTAACCTAACTATAATTGTTGCTGTGAACTGAACTTAAACATCATCTAAAGGAGAATCCTAGTTTCCTTAATTAGAAAAGCTAGAATTTTGCTGGATAAACCTGATTTCTTGGCCATTTATTCGCTCAACCTGGTTTCTAAAGGAGCTTTTAGAGGATTGCATGTAAAATTAGACCAGGGTAAGTTTTACCGTGGCAGCAGTTTGGTGGGATTGAAGCTAAGACCAGTAATCGTTTCCATGGATGAAAAATCAACTGTCTAACTAAAACTGAGTGAAATACTCTATATGTCCAAATAAATCTGGTACTACAGCTGATGTTCAATCAACGGTTTAATTTCTATCTCATAATTTTTTTTCTTTCACTGCTTGTGATCTGTTGCTGTGATATGCGGTTGGCTAATTGATAAAAACCCCAATGTTTTTACAAGAGCAAGCTAATGAATAGATTGGAAATTATGGGGTTAACAGAGCCAGTTAAAGGGAAATGATGGCATTTTCCAACCTGTCTCTAATTCTCATAGTTTTTTCTGGTGTGACTATGGGTCATTCTAACTTTGCACTTGCCGCCGCCATTGTAAAAATTAGGGCAATTCGGCTCTGGCAAAACAACATTTATTGGGGCAGGCGTCGCTAGCCTCCTAAAGCTTTTCAAATAAACTGCTGTTTCACAGATTTTATGTCGCTTGTCTCTGAGTCAGACTGAAAGTAAACACAGAATTTCGCCCCCCTGAACCTCTACGGCGGGGGCAGTGAGTGCAAAGCTGGAATCACCCGTTGTCAGAATCTTCACAATTGCGAGAAAAAGACCCAGGTTGGAAAACATTGGAATGTACCTTTAACTAGTTTTAGAGCCAGTTAATAAATAAGCTCGAAACTGGTTATATAGAATCACAAGTGTTAGCCTTAGTGAAATCAGACAGCTCAAAGACAGCCTGACTAACTTAAACTAATTTTGTGATACAGGCCCTAGAAAGTATTGTAACACTGGCAACTTGCTTGTGGTTTGTCCTCCATTGATTAGAAGTAAAAAAAAAAAAGAGAGCACATGAATGGGTTGGGGGTAATTATTGATCAACATCACTATCAATCCCCCACAGATGTATTAGGGTCATTTTGTGCTTTGGGGCTGGATAAAATATGCTATAAAATATCCTAAATTGCAGCGATGAGGTTTTTCCACGAAAGCAGAGATTAGCTTCAGTGCCACGCGTACACAATCCTTATAACCTCGTGGGTGAGTGTGGAGCTAAGGGCTGTCTCCACTCTCATTTTTGGTTGAGTCTCAGTTAAGAAGCATAGCAATGGCACATTGAGGAGTTAATGAGCTTTACATACAAACACAGACACGCATGCACACTGATACACGCAGACTGTAGCTGTGCAACATGCACACACAAGAAAAGTATATACTCTCAATAAAACACCCACCCATGCACATTCTTGCTTGTCAAATCATATTAACATCAGGTCAGGCTGTTTTTTTTTTAGCTGGTTGCTATGGCAGCAGCGAGAGGAAAATGGCCGTCTATGGGCCGTTCCTACAGGCGTCTGCTGCAGCAGTAAGACTTGTGTAACTACTAGAGATTTAAAAATGCATGAATAACTGAAGTGCTGTTGATATATGTATGAAATGACCGCAATTTGTCATCAGAAAGAGGGCGCTAGAGCGTGGCTGTCCACTACTACGGGTGACTGTGCTCACTGCTCCTGGTGTGTGTGTGTGTGTGTGTGTGTGTGTGTGTGTGTGTGTGTGTGTGTGTGTGTGTGTGTGTGTGTGTGTGTGTGTGTGTGTGTGTTCATTACTCACAGATGGGTTAATTGCAAAGGTCAAATTTCTCGTGTGTGAAAACATACTTGGACAATAAAGGATTTTCCTTCTACTTCTTCTTTTTCTTCTCTCTCTCATTCTTTTCCTCCTTCTTCTTCTTCTTCCTCATGAATCATTGTTTCCTCTCTTTATCCCTTTTCTCTTTCCTTTAGTTCATTGTGTTGTTAATGTGGATGTTTTTCCTATTAAATCTCATATAAAAATGTTTTTAAAAGATGATCAGGTAGTAATAATCCACACTTGCATAACGATCACTATGCACATGCTAATTTCTTGACTTTTGGCTCCAATCAAATCAAAATCAGTGTTGTGTCTTAGCTTTCTTAAGTTACACGTAGTGTCCCGTACCTAAAATATGCCCTCAGAAATCCTCCAGTGTAATTACATTAGTTTCATCTGGCAGATGTCAAAAAATCGTGGTCTAGTTGAAGTGAACTGCAGTGCGCCAAGACTTTCTGTCATACCTTGGAAGCACAAGATGTTAACAGCAAAGTGAGCACGAGCAGAGTCAGACATTAAAATCCCCTGTAATCAAGCACAATAAACATGTATGCATCGTGTGTTAGTGCTACCACTACACTCTCCGTCAAAAGCATCCTGTAAACAAGTGTTGAACAAATCCCAGGTAGATGTAAGGTTCTCGTGGCAACCTTTAGCAGGTGCTGGCATATAACTCCTCCTCCTCACAGTTGCACTCTGTTTAGTATGTGATTCCCAATAGGTGTGATTCTGACTGTGCTGTGGAAGCTTTACTGTCAGCAGACAGGAAGGTGCTGCGTATGCTGGCATGATGTGGAGGCAGAGATTTGGCATTGTGGGTCCGTTTTTTTTTTTTTTTCCTCCTCTTATTTTCAGGGGCTTGGCAGAGTAGCCACTAAAAAAACCAGCCCTATTTGACCTCGTTCTGCTTCAGCCCCTTTTTGGTCGCTTCTGATAATGACACTGACCCATATTTGCTGTGACTATTCATGGCCAGTTTCTTTAGGACAAAACAAGTTTGTTTGTTTTTCAAAATGAAATTTTTATCTAAATGTGTTCAAAGGGAACCAAATGAGATTGAAGAAAAAAAACTGCCACCACGCACACATCCCTACATTTCAAGCTGGATAAAAATAAGAGAAAAAAGTTATAATGATAATTTAGTCTCTAACTTTATGACTACATTTTAGGATTTAACAAACCTCACAAAACATTTTTTCTTAATTCGCAAAATTAACAATGAATTTATTTAAAGTGATTGATAAAGAAACTCACTTACGACTCTTTTTTGTGTAGAAGGTTTATAAAAAGGTTTATGAACCTTTTACGCAAAGAATGTGAAGAGTGTGCACATCCAACCCCAGAGAGAGAGGCTGTCTCCTCACACTGAAATTTCCAAGCTCTCACGTTTTGATTGGAAATGACAACTCCGCCTGCAATAAGGAGATCACATGATACAAAAAAAAAAATCACTCCTTTCAATTTACACTGTACAGTGTAGCCCACAAAAAACACGTAATCCACACATTGTTTAAACCTTGTTATGCTATATATTATTATTTTTCCTTTACTTTTTAAAGAGAGAGAAAAGAGTATCATGTGATCTCCTAACTTTAGGTGGAACTTTTTACATAGCCTGTGTTTTGTTCACATGGATGTATTTGCCTGATGAAGGCCGTGCAGGTCAATACCTTGCACTAATAAAAACTTGGGAGATTGTAAATGTCATTGTGTGGACAGCGTCTCTACGAGCACTTTTTCCACACCACCACTTATGAAAACAACGTGTTATTGTATAAAGTTATCTAGATATGCTAAAACGTGTTCTAGCTGCGTGTTAGGCTAAAGAAGTTGAAAATCGATGTCAAGTTTTAGGGCTTTTGGGGTGGGGTGGGAGGGTTGAGACAAGGGCAAAAATTGGACTTCAACGTTATTCTTTTTTCGGCATCAGCCATAAAAGAAAAAAGGAAATTCTGCAAGACAACCAAGCTGAACTCGTTGTAGATTTGGGTGCCAGATTCCTTTGGCATATCTAACACTTGACTCTTTGGGGGTCATCTTGGAAAATTTGGAAGTCATTCCAGACTTTTTTGACATCTTGTTAGCTTAGTTGTAACTTGTAAGCCTGTTGCGTGATCGTGTGTCCCTGTCCCAGTGTCAGTGCTGGTAGCGTTAGATGAGAGCTGTGGGGCACAAAACTATCACTAAGATCAAATGTCCTCGTTTCAGAATAACTAATAATAATTAATGTTGATGCGTAATGAATAACGTTGGGTTACGATTTCTTATTTCATGGGTTATGTGGAATTTTTGTGGCAATGCATATATAATAATAATTTTTTTTTTTAAAAACTGCAGCATTTGAATACTGATTTGGACCTCGATTGCCATGGCAACAGTTGAAGCTTCGAAGCTTCGAGGCATTCAGGTCAGCCCTACGAGCTCTTGTTAATCGTTTGACTGGTGAAATGGGGGGAAAAAACGCAACAGCTCGCAGGCTGTAATTTCAGAGGGCAGGTAACTCATGAAATTGATTAGATGTGCTTTGTGATTGTCAGAGACAGCAGCATGCTTGACGGCAGGTCATGTGGATTTAATTTACACCCACATCAAGCAGTTTTGGAGTGTCAAAAAATCTCACACTAAATTGAAACACCAGAATGAGCATATTTGAATGTAATCAAATTAATCACGGGAGATATTGCTAATGCAGAAACATTTATTTGCCCTTTTGAGACTATATTCCTAATACCAAGGGGTGTTTGAAGCTGCACTTGCCAGTTTTGCAGTCATTGACTGCAGTTCAAAGTAACCCAATAAAGCACTTGCTTATTTTGCAGGTTAACAACAGCTAGGCGACTAAATTTTACCTCTTCACTGTACGTCATACACATCCCTCCTCACACAGTCATTCATATCAGCACGCTTTCATGCACACTGACACATACAAACACGTCTTAACTATCCAATGAAGAATTTTTTCCTTTTTTGTTTCTCCTTTCTTTTCTTCCTTCTTTTTCATGTTTTTCTTATCATATTCTCTCATGTCCTACCTTTTAATGTCACACTTTTGTCAAATTTAACAAAGGGGGAGTAAAGTTTTACTGAATTTTTTGAAAAGTTCTCGTCTTTTAGACATCTAGGTTACATCTAATGACTGTTCCCACAGCACTGAAAACTTCAATTCCTCAATATATAGCAGGTCCTAACTACACTGTTGAATGTGTTCACTGAAAGACTCTCGAAACAACGGTTATGTGTAAAGTCCTCCCACCTAAATGACCATATAGGTTGTTTGTCTCTATCCACGGATCCAACCCATAGGAGCCTACCAGCCACAGGCTCTATATACAATGTCACCTAACTTCCTCTTTTGCTCTTGTCATAATTACTATGGCAACCAGAGGTCGCCATCAAGAAAATGTAGCCGTGGGTTGGAGTAAGCGGCTTGCGCAGATGACCAAGGGCTCATGTTTTATTACAGGAGGACAGTCTTGTAACTATTAAATTACAGTCAAACTTTGCAACCAAATTTAGCAGGTTTTACAGATCTCTTTTCACCTCCAAAATTCATGCTTACTGTGTGAAAACCCATAAGTCAAGTGACCTGATGTTAGCAAACCAGCGCGATCCAGTTTACCACCTAGGGCTATGCTTTTTTCCGTTAATGGTTGAAGCCTCTGCCTCCCATCAGAGCATTAAATATTTGTTTGCTTCATTATATATCTGTCACTGGCTCTGGTGCAGGTTATTTGTTGGGATTGCATTCCTCACATTGGTCAGGTAACAAACAAACAGATCTCCCACGTGGTGAGTGAATGATCTACGTTGTGGTGGAAAGGACAAGTACTAATAGGGTGCCCCTAGAGGTCTGGGCCATAGTGCATTTACAGACCCATCTCTACTGTAGTTCATGGCAGTATAGGCTCAGCAACCTTGGTAATGACAACAAGCAGTGAATTATAGCGCTCACTTATTTAATTTTGACTAGAAGAGACAGATACTTTGGTGTTTAGGTATATATATGGAAATCCATGGCCTAATCCTACAGAAATTATATACTGTATATACATAATAGATACAACCATATTAGCCTGGCCTGTCTCATGTTTATAATTCAGTAAGTCCGTATAAAGTGATGTGCTTGGTTTTCAAAAAAGAGTATGAAGTAAATGTCTTCAAAATAATGATTGTATTAATATCCAGAAAGGCTTTCATACACATTTTAACATATTAATCAAGGAGTTCATCAGTTGATTAATCTGCTGTATCCCATAGTGGAGGGTCAAAATCAAGTCTGAGTTGAACACTACAATTAATCAGTGGTAGGCTAAATAAAGTAGAACCCTTTTTACCTGAGGAAACCGGGTGATGCTAATGGATGACGTTCCTGCGTGTCATCAGACTAATTGGCGTTGGCTGGTGACCACTTGATGAGGTCAACTGGGAGTGGTCAGCTGGAAAGAGTAAACCCTTTATCTTATGGATTTCTCTCCCCCACAAGGGTCTAGATCCAGGTCCCAGTCTTAGACGTTAAAGCATACACCGTGGGCTAATGTTGAAAGCAGATTCTTGGGCCAGTTGGCAAACCAGAAAATTAATGTACTTCACAATTATGTACTACTTCAAAATTATACGATGTGAGCCAGTGGATGTCAAAGTTATTATTTTAATTCTTCATTTTCTCAGTTGTCTCCAGAGCTTTTTGCACATTTTTACAGGCATAAGTAGCTCCTTTATTTCCATTGTGGGTTGTATTTTGGCTCCATGGTGTCCAACATCTCACTCAAAATTCAAGTGCTTTTATGCAGACATTTTTAAGTATACTCCATTCCTGAATTTTTTCCAATCGGAGTGTACTACATAGTTATAACATGGTTAAAGACGTTATGTAGTATGCAGTTGGGACACAGCTCGGGTGTCCTGTGTGTGCACGAAACAGACCACACTTGAGATGGTCTCAGGAAACATTTAAATACATTTAAATATTAACACATGTTAATATTTAAAAGAGTTGTACTCATGTGAGTGAAACACAAGACGGGATGATATTTGTTGATATATCAGAACAGAGAACAGAGAGGACTGAACATTGGAGAAGTTTTTAGATCGCAGATATTACAGCTAGAAAGTTGAAAATATAATTTAGAAGACCATTGGTAACTTTTATGGAAATGGACAAAACCAAGTTAGGATAACATCAGAGAATCTGACTCACACACTGGAGGTGTGGATTGTGAGAGATGTTATGTCATGAAAAGATGCTACTGGTTGCATTATGGGAAATGTATGATCCAGCGTTTTTAGAGCTTGACCTTTACAGTATATACTTTCCCCCATTCTTTTTTTCAGACACATGTCTCTACAGCTATTGGATGGATTAGTATGAAAAGATCTGCAGACTTTCATGGTCTTTGTGAACTTCTGATTTTTCATTCAACCCTATCATGACGTCAAAATTTCAATTCATCCAATCCTTTGGTTTATCTATCTTGTTGAATAGTTTTCTTTGCAATTAGGCTGTAGACCCTTAGTCTTGATTTAATCTGTCCCTTGTGAGTGCTTCTCCTCTGTGGAAATACGATACGAAATTTAATTCAAAGCACTTTAAAATGGCTATAAATGGTTACAGCACAAAGTGGACTCACCTAGCTCCTCACAGATTATGATACGAATGTCGCCGGTGACTCTGTGTTTCACTGAGCCGCACGCACACACACACAGATCTGGGTTCCTCCTCAAGTATAAGCAGACTCGTGTGTCTGTGTTTGTGTGTCTTTGTGTGTGTGTGTGTGGGTGTGTGTGTGTGTGTGTGTGTGTGTGTGAGAAAGAGGGTGACAGAGAGAGATGGAAAGATGGGTAGACATTAACTGCCATAACATGGGTACATATTGCACTCAGAGTGAGAGAGAATTAGTGCTCCCATCATCCTGATCTCTGTCCATGCATATTACAGCAGACTCTTATGGTTTCTGTGCATCCATTTGAACTCAGAGTAAATATTTTTCTTACCATATGACTTTTAGTCAAATGTTTAGAAATGCCTGCAGCTCTTTTCCCCGTTGGCATGCCAAGATCTGTAATCCACGTTGCAGAAGAGTCCTGGAAAAGACTTAGAAGTACTCTGACCTCGGGGTTGATCTCATTAAGCCATTACCTTCCCTAAAGATTGTAAAGATTCTTTAGGATGGATTACAGGTCACATACTCAGAGACCGGATTACTTTGATGAGGCTTGCAGAGAGAGTTTGGCATCCAAATGTTTGTTAATCAGATCGTAGCTTAAGTCAACCAATAATGGATAAAGTTTACAAGCTGATATGGAGTATATCTACTGAAAGTCCATTCTTTTCTGGCTTTTTGAGGTGAATACTAGACATAGACCAGGTAGAACTGGCAAGCATTTGCAAGCAGGTGGGGCAGTGTGGGGTTTAATTACATTAAATACCATTTGGAGAAAAACAATGTACAGAGTCGTACTTTGGAGTTGTACCTTCAGCAGCTGGGGCTGTAAGGCACAACTCTGCACCCTGTAGATAAGAGAGAAACAGTATAGTTAAGACAGGTTTCCGATTTTTCTGAAGTTTCTGGTATTCATAGCTTTATCTTGTGTGGCTAATCCTTCATCTTTGGTCCTCCAAGCACACACAATTATGCCTTACTTGCAAATATTACTCAGCCCAGGTCTGCTGAATCATCTCAGGCTCAAAGGATAATACAGCAGTTTGTGCTAATCTTAATGTGGGATGCTTCTGTTAAACTGTCCCCCGTGAATTTGGTGCTTACTTTTACCCCAGGCAGTCAGTGCAGCAGCTTTGTCTGAGCAAAGATGTAAGGGGAGCGTTTCACAGACTGTGGCATTTAATCAATTCCATAACGTTGTGGTCAGCGAATCAAAACTAGCGATCCCCCCTCCCCCTGACCATTGCAGTATTAGATCTATTTAGTGGTTCGTTGGTGTGTAACTTGAATCTGTTTGGTTCAGAATCCCCTCTCTGTTACTGGAGGGGACTTGCAGCTGTTATACTGTAATTGTAAATTATTTGCAATCTTTGTGTTGAAATTGTGGGATGTCTGATGATTGATGTTGAGCCTTCAGTTATAGCACCGTTGTTCAGGTTCCGTATACAGGCTATGCTTTCTATGTTCAGAAAAACTGTTAAATGTACAGGGCTGGAATTTAAAGTACATCTTAATTTTATGCTTTTTGTGCTTATAAATCCTAAAAATAGCTGTATAAATGAAATGTAATATTATCCAACCATCCATCCATATTCCTGCTTCTTCCACAGGTCAGGGTCATGTTGACAACGGAGCGCGAGGCAACATGTGAGACTTACAAGTGACGAACCGCAGTTTAACAGTCCTTAAAAAGTCAGTATCGTATGGTTTCTGAAATTAATCGTTGCAGAACTGTGCTCAGTTATTCTTTGTCAGCCTACGTGGTTTGAATATGAGATCTGGAGCAGTAGAGCAAACTTTAGTCTACAAAACTAAGAGAGGATTATACCTTCCTCTCAGGTTCTGTTAGAACCAATGAGAAATGACAAAAACAGCTCCTGGCTACTTCTTTGCATGTGCAACACACCTGAGTAGGGTGAAGGCTGGTGACTTTTTTGGACAGGTATGACAAACAGCAAACACACTGGCTACAGCTCCAAACAGCCATATCTCTGACAGAGATTTCTGAACTGGGTCCATCTCAAATTTGCACCCCTGTCTCCTCTGGGATAGATTGGAGACTCATTTGGAGGTGAGAGTCACTCCAAATCAACCCTTTCCCTTACCGACAGACAGATAGACAGATACTTTATTAATTACTGAATGAAATGTAGGCATCCATTAGCTCGCTCTGTACAGACATTAAAAACAAGTGTATATCAAAGGCATTACAAAGGCAATAATAACTAATAACAAGCAAACAAAGACTAAAATAATAAGAAAAATAACAATTACTAATAACAAGCAGACAAAAGACTAAATAATAACAAGGAAAAAATGGGAACTGTACATGAATGTACAGAATTCCGAATGTTCCTGAGCAACAAACTTGAGTCTTAGTGGCATTACCCAAATACCCTCACAACATCTTGTGGGTTAGTACATTGATATTTGATGTGGTTAGATGATAGCATAACCCTTCTCACAACAAGACCAGTCCAGTCCAGTCAAGTGAACCTGACTTCAGATACGATGGGAATAAATCCAATTATCAAGACCCCGTCAGCAGCCAAAACCACTGTCCCAAAAAATGGTTTTTTGCCCTAAATGCCTACAGATTTAACCATCTCATCTCTTCTGGGACATAACTGTGTAGTGCAGTGTAGTGTAGAAGCAAGGTCCTCACCTATATAAACCCAATCAAACTGACATGCTATTGAGAACGAAATGAAATCTTATGAACACTAAATATATGCACCAGTCTTCTACCAAACCAGCACATTCACAAACCTATTAAATCTTGACTAAACAAAGCACAGACAGTTTTTATTGCATATGCCATAAAATTCATTATTTGTTTAAACTTGCCAAGACAGACAAGCTCGTTCAGCTGTTAATCATATTGCAGCAAGTTTTATGAAGGGGGAAATATAGTGGTGGTGCGTAGTACACTGCCAGAGGTGGTATGTGATATAAACTCTCATAGATTATTTGTTATTCTGTTTCATTATTGTGTTTCTAACGCTTCACCTCAACGTCTTATCACTGTGCGAAGTAAATCGGCTCAAACAGGCTAAGTTTTGGATTGTCATGGCGAATCCCTCTCGACCGATCCCAGGGCTCTATTCTCTTCTGCACCGTCGGTAAAACACACTGATCTCCTTTGTCACAAGAGGTGCATTCACGCGCTGTGGCATATACTGTAGCATGGTCAACACTTCTGCGAGCCACCGGTGTAGGGGCATGTTTTGACTTGGGTGCTCAAAGTGCCGCTGTAGCATCATATCCCCTCACCATCACATGAGTCATCCCACCGAGACCTAGTTTCAAGGGAATCCTGGGCTTGCTGCTCTGTTTGACCTGAGCATTTATGTCACTGGCATTGTCCCGTGCTTTCCGAGTCATGTCATCTACAGGAAATCAACCCTGAACTGGAAAACATAATAATAACAATAAGAAGAAGAGTATCGATCACTACTACAGTAGAAGTTAACTTTGTACAGTTCCATAAAACGACAGGTCACGGCTTACTGTTTCCCAAGAGCGTCAATAATTTATCCTTAAATGTGTATGCTTAAAGTGGCTATAATTGATATTTGATACACCCATCAGCCACAACATTAAAACCAGCTACTGGTCTTAATGTTGTGGCTGATCCGTGTACACTGTTATTATAAAACTATCAGTTTGAAAACAATGTGACAATGCGAAAGGGGTCGCTCATACCGATGAACCCACTGAGAATTATCTCCATGATCTGCAGCTCCCTTTGGCTTTATGGGGCCTTACAGCAGGTTTGAACTCAGTGTTTAGCTGTTCGGACCAAAACTTTACAACTTCACAATTATATTGGTTCACTCTCACCACTCTCCGGCACTAAAAACGCAGTGCACACTACCTGCTCAGCACCAAACAATAGACAAACACAGTTAGCGATTATCTGATGAACATAGTGGAGCTTTTAGCAGTTAAATAGCCAGATATTTTTCTGAGGAGATGCTAGAGACCAAAAATGGCTAAAATTCCGTGAACACCAGACTTAAATTCACCAGGTGACCAGAAAGATGACTCTAAATGAATGATAATGCTGCTCCGTAACTGCTGGACGTGTAAGTAAGCAACAGTTTGCTCACATGTAAACACCATATTAACCTTTTAAAGTGATGCTATGTCTGTGTGGTGTTCATAACTTGTTTCGAATGCCCCCAAGTGGCCAGCTAATCAGGTGTTGCAGGTTAAACCATCATTTGTTGTCCAAAAACAAAATAAGATTTTCTCTCCACATTTGAATTACTCTGCACCCACTCAAGAACGCTTTGCTAATTCCACAAATAGATATTTTTTTTCCTGAGAGATCTGCTATTTTTCATCTCGTAACAGGACATTTCAGCCTGCAATCTACCCCCATTTGTTGTGTGAGAAACAAGTTGTGTATTTCTTTCCAACAAAGTGATTACGGTCAGTTTACCTTGAAATGGTGTTTGGCCCACTGTGAGATTACTTTGATGGCTTCACTCTTCAATCCTCCTCTACAGCTCTGATCAATACAGCAGAATACGGCGGTTGCACCTGGCACAGTCTCTCTCATTTACTCTCACCGATGCTGTGATACAGTACGATTGACTTTAAACGTGTGTGCCACTGATTTAAACAGTTAATTAAGTCAAAGAATAAGCGATTAGGTCTGACATTGTTTGTACAAAGTGTACAGAGCATGACAGATTTCTTATGTGTGCCACTGTAGGTCCTTCACACCCCAAGTGCAAAACGTCCATGGTGCAGTGCGGGTCATGTTTTGGCTAAGTCGCCATCTCACTACACTTTTTTGAGTTTCATTCTAGTCAGAAATACCCGCTGATGTCTGTGGTTATGACTACATGCACTGTAGAAAGCTGTTCTGACCCCGATTTCCACTGTACTTGATTTATGGTCAGTGAGTATGAATGTCAGCACTTATTTTGAACATTGATGAAAAAACTGATATGTTCATTGTAACACACCTAATGAGGATACTCTGCTCTCACCGACACATAATGAGCATTGGTGACGTGCTCTTGCTGATCTGGTTTTTTTACTGTCTGCACATTTTCTTTATTTACAAACAATTTCTTATTTTTAATAGAACAACATGTAACAACACTGGCAAGTACCAAATAAAAAATCCAGTCCTACTCTTATCAAACACTTTTTTTGTTGCATTAAACCACTGAAGACGAGGGTTGCAAAAAAGATTACTTATCAAAAGAGCACCAGTCAAACCTCAAATGATAGAAACAGCTTAGAAAACAAGGTGATGAAATATGGCATTTACTGTATGTCTGTTTCATGTATTAATTAGAGAAACGTTCCTCATCGCTCCTCGCAGATCTAAAGTTTCATATACGTCATGATTTATTCGCCAGATGTGCTTCCAATGCACTTTGTCGGATTTTGCCTTTATTGATACACCACCTTTTCCAGCTCAGTCAAGGGTAAAAACTTTTTAGGCAATATTCAAAGCTTTTTTTAAGATTTATTGTCAGCATTTGCAAAAATTGAAAACGCAGATAAACACAGCTTGCTGGAAATGCACTTGTATCGTTTTAGCTACTGAAATGAAAGGATTTGCTTGTTTTCATTTCTACCTACGACAGTAAACTAAATATCTTTGGGTTCACGACAAGCGGTTGGATAAAATAATGGATCTGAACCAGCCACCATGGGTTCTGGGAAGTTGGGACGGGCATTTTTCACTATTCTCTGATAGTGTATAGATGAAACAATTCATCAATTAATGGAGAAAATAATCATCAATATGATGACAGTAATCTTTGGCTGCAGCCGTAGTTGCTGATTATTATGGTACTGCAGTTCAGTAAGTTATGAATAAATAACTATATCATTATCATAAAAAGTCTGCCTGCATAAGCTGGATGGTTTATTGAATGGTTTATTGCATAAATTAGAAGGATCAAACTTGATTTATGTCCCTTTCACTAGGAATCATGCAGTTTAATAGAAACAATTTTGAACTCCCTATTCTGTATTTCAAGGGGCGCGAGGCAGAGGCAGAATTGAAATAGGTCAACTTTGGAAAAAGAAAACACCACAAATCATCTGTTAAACTGCAACAGTGAACCAATGTCTGACAGTGTCCAGAAAAAAACCCCAACTCTTTTGCATTGCTGCTTACACTCTTGTCGTCATCTTTCTCCTTCTCCATCTTGTGGTACACCCTTCCCACTCAAATATAATGACAATTAAAAAAAAAAGATTTATATCTGACTACAAGTCTGCGAACACTTGCTTAGCGCAGCATTACAGGCACATTTTAGTGTCAGCAAAACACGGAGGCGATCAGTAATTGCTATATTTTTGGAAACACCATTTTCTGTGCCCTTTAGTTTTTGCTCAGTGGTGGCTGTTTTCACAACTGCTCGCTTGTAAACCGTTGAGTCGGTGGATGAAACGCCACCGACAGACAGCACAATTCTTTGCAGCAGGAAGACTTATTTGCGAGGCCTGAATAAAACTTTTGTTGGCTAATAGCTATACCCTGTCTGCGCATGTAAACAAACCCAAATTCACAATAATAACGTTCTGATGTCAGTCATCTGCACAAGTGCAGAGCATGTGTATTAAACCAGTAACCTTCGAGAAATCCAGCAGGAGAATCGGCTGTAATCATCAGTTCTAAAAAGCTTACCTATGTTGGAAAAAATATCACAAGGTGATATTAATATCTCTGATATCAACTCTTGACATTTTTGATATGCAGCATCTCCAAGACAACAAAAACTTAGGCGCACTGCCTTTCATCTGCTGTCATTTTAAAAGGACTGTAATTTTTTCGTAATGTCCTACCATCAATCATTTTCAAACCATGACAGTGGCAGATTTATCAAATGGCGGATTTTTAATTTTAGAAACAAAGTAATCACAAAATTAGGTTTTAATTTGTTACAGGTATGGGCTTTTATTTGTTAATTGCCAACTATTTTGATTATCAAATATTTGTTCCTGTTATTTTCTTGCCAAAATATCATATACTCTCTTTTTTTTCCCCTTTCCATTTGGAGCATTTTTTGCTTTTCTTTTTCATATAAAATATAATAATGAAATGAATATGTGACTGACTAATGGTCAGATAAACGAAGGGATTTGAACAAGCCGTGTTGGGCATTTTCGAAGCGCGACAGCGTCAGATTTATTGAATGGTGGATTTTTCATTTAGAAAACAAAATCATCACAAAATGACGTTTTGATTCATTACAAATGTGGTCTTCTGCTTGTTTATTGGCTGAAACATTCTAATCAATCAGGTTGACATATCTGAATTGCTTAATGACGACTGACTTGCTCTCCTTCAGTAAAGGAGAAAAACAGTTGCAAATAAAATGTACAAGCCAAATATGAAGATGGCAGGCGTCTCAATCCTGCCTTAGAAACCTGATCTTGGCGTTGCTCTCCTCTGATTACGGAGTGCAATAATGTTTTTTGTTGATTCATTGTGTTTCATTAATCAGGTTCAATCGTTGCAATCTCTTGCGGAGTGATTGTGTTTTTCTCTCTCATGATATCAATCATCTTCTCCTATCTCCACAGCTGCCTAGTCTGCATTTAATCAAACTGCTTGCTATGTCATATTGACATGCGGCTTGTGCGGCTTTACGTCAATGGGCAAACATGGCCATGTAAAACAATAGAAATTAACCTGGTAGAATAAGTATAAGTAATTGCCTCCATTAAACCATAAAAGATGCAAAATGTTTTACATACTGTGACATAACACCCATCAGTAAACATGTTTTGCTCCCCATTTGTGTTATTTATATTGTATACGAAAGATTATATAAAGTGATAATACTTGCATTTGAGGTTTTTAACAGTAGAAAGTGTATAGATTACAATCACTCACACGCACACACACGCAGAGGCGGAGATAGTATAATGTGACCTCAGTGCTTCAGGCCAGCTGGTAGATTGTCCTGCTCTTTCTTTAATAATTAGTCAAGAAACCCCAAATCCTAGATAAGCAACCACTCAGAGGAACACAGCAACATAGGGCCAACACTTTCGAATAATTAAACATAACCCTAACAAACTATGGGTTAATTATGAACTGAAAAACGGTAACTTATAGCACCTGAGATAAGGCACAACGAGGCGTGAATGGAACCCAGCGGAGAAGTAGTTTGTTGCAGAAGAAAACAAACAAACCTCAGAGCGAAAACTTACAATGTGTGACCTGGATGTTCTGTATTCTACGGCAGAGTCTAAATTATTCACGGATTTATGCTGTCATGTGAATCTGCAGCAAAGTACATGAGGTGAAAATATGTGCTTATAACAAGCCTACAGATGGCCAGATGCATTGAATAGAATAACATGTAGCAAGTCAAAATAGTATGGATGTACCGAATGAGCTGAATTGGTTGGGTATGGACACTTAAAAACGCTCGTTACCGCGTAACTAAAACCAGGTTTGTGCAAATTATTGTCCAATATGAGTGTCATCATGAGAGCATTGGCCACACTTTACTGTCCTAAGAACTGTACGGAAAAAGTGTCATTTGTGCTGAATGATTAGCAGAGTTTCAATAAGAAAATCACTGTAGTAAATGTACTACATGTACAGATACGTCCAGAGCACACAGCGAACAGTCTGAGGGGTGTATCAACATTGATGAAATGAATAAAATATCATTTCTGATTCATAAGGGAATTATTGTGAGTACAATATTTATACATCCTAGCCTTCGCGTCTTAATTATTTATTTCTGTTATTGCTTTTCCCCTCAGTATCATTTTGGTTTGGAACAACGTTTAAGTACAGTATGTGCTCTTGAGCTTTACTTAAACTGATATTCTGCTCAAAATTGATCATTTGTGGGTCAAAAAAAACCCCCGTAGGATTTTAAGGTGGCTTTGAAAAGTTTATGTCCGTCACGGACACCTGAGGCTCTGGTCAGTTTGAATTAGAGTTTGAGTTTTCGCAGCAGGAAAAAAAAAAAAAAGTCCCGACGTCCGTAGAATCAACTCAAACCGCTTCAACAGCACAATGTTCCTCAGTCTCCAGCCGTCTGTTCAGTTGGGCTAGATACATCTCAATGATGAAGTACAATGTAGGACTAGGAGTAGGAGACAGAAAAGCAATTATTTCAGAAGTCACAGAAATAATATTCATAATAATTCTAATTGCAGCAACAGAATTAGTAGTGAGTCAAAGATTCCCCCCGGACATGTTTTAAGACATATTAAAAACTCTGCTTAGAATACTAATTTTTGTCAGACACGGTTTTTCCACAAAAAGTTAAATTGATTAGTTAAAAATTATATTAAATTTAAACACACATTAGCATACACATTCAGGACATCTACTCTTTCTCCCTCATCGCGGTCTAGAATCTACAAATATGCAAATATCTTTCATTTCAAAAGTTTAACAGCTGGATATCCGATGTGTCCTACTTCACTGAAAGTCCAATCTCTGCGTATGTGCAATGGAGGTTTCAGGTTTTCACACTGCACCTCAGCAAGTTTCACATCGAACCACTGTAATGTTACAAGTCCTGCGCATACGTCCACATCTTAAACTCAGATTTCAGGCTGAGCACTTTCCCCTTTCAGCAGCCGAATGTGGGGGGAAAAAAAAAAGCCTACTAGTGTCAAATTCCACCTCTTGCAAAATGATCCTTGCAAAATGAAAAGAACAGCTAAATAAAAACTAAGTCTTCCACTCTGCCTGTTGAAAACTTTTACCTCTGTTGTAGCTTATTTTCTCAGAAGATTGACCCACAGCATAGAGACATCTGGATATTAGGAGACAAACAAATTTTGACATCTAATTGCCGGTAGTTACTCTTGACAATGCTTTATGTACGTCAGTCGTTTCAAATATGTAACAGAAGGACGGCCAATGTTAATGAAAGGAGAGACCTCTCGTTTTTTAAAAGCAGGCCTCACTTCAAGTTGGCAGCCAGATAATGGTCTTACGTCCCATTCAAATTTAATTTGTTCTTGCCAGCTCACTGTTGCTAAGTGCTGATTGTGTTTTGATACGGATCAGGGATGGGTGTTGTCAGACTGCTCGGCTGCCGTCTTCGCACTATATGTGACTCCTCGCTGCGGGCGGGGTTTTTCTCCACGGGACATAATGGCTGCTCCTTTCGCTATTTTACGAATTACGTTTTTTTTTTTGATCGAGCGATGTTCAATTGGTGATTAGGTAAATGGCGGAGCTGATTTGTAGAGTAGACTCATTTGTCATCTGCTGATAAAGATCAGCCCGCCAGTATTTAGGTGGCGGCCGGTGTTGACTTTTCATCCTGCCAGTTTCGACCTTCTTATCTGCTTTTCTCCGTCTATATAGCTGATTCCCGTGCGCTGCTCACAGTTGACATTTAATGGCAAAGACAGTGACATCCAGACACTACATCATTAGCTGACACTTTAACACTATTGTTATGCTGTCAAATCATGTAGTATAGAGTGACTGAAAAAATGAAGGAGTTTTTTTTTTAAAGAAACTGAGCAGATCGCTGCACTTTACACAGCATACAGGATCAAAGTTGTAATTCTTAGCCGAAAGCAGTTGAGTCAGCCAGTTGACTAAACTGTTTTTCTGCTCCAGTTCTTATCATATTACAGTACATTATATGATAACGTGAACATGTGGACCCAATGAAAAACAGCTGTTGAGTAGATACATCCTTTAGTCAGAGAAGTCAAGGGAAGACCATTTTATCAGTTTAAATCACAAGTTATAAACATGATATCATCAGTTATGG